>NC_057801.1:212623379-212743849 GCF_018294505.1 Triticum aestivum
GGCGAATCGTTTTTTTGCCCGGACGCACTTCCTTGCGTGCGAAGGTGTAGCTGGTGGGTCCCAGCAGTCGGAGGGCGAATCGTTTTTTTTTTCGGACGCACTTCCTTGCGTGCGAAGATGTAGCTGGTGGGTCCCAGCAGTCAGGGGGCGAATCGTTTTTTTCGGACGCACTTCCTTGCATGCCAAGATGTAGCTCGTGGGTCCCAGCAGTCACGGGGCGAATCATTTTTTTCATGAAATACGGTGGCCCGTCCGGTGGGTCCCCACTGTCAGGTGGAGGAATAATTATTTTGCGCGTAATAAGGAGGCACTTCCTTGCGGCTGCCGTGGACCCAGCTGTCAGCCTCTCCACGTATAGTCCACGTCCGATGGAAGTCGTTCCTTGACCACGTTGACCACGCCGCGCCGAGAGCACCACGGCGGTGGACGACAGCGAGGCCTAGGAAGGAGACGACGCGGAGCCGGGGAAGACGCGGCAGTGGATGCACACGCGGAGAGGAGTACGAAGGTTCACTGGTTCGGCTGCGCTGCCGTCGCCGTAGAATAACAGGGGGTGTGGGTGAGTGGAGGGATGGCCTGGCCAGCGGTGGGAGTAGTAGGGGGCGGTGAGGCCTCCGCGGCAGCACAGCCGGCCACGGGAGGCAGGAGCAGGCGGCACGTCCGGCGCTGCTTTGGGCGGCTGGAGCAAGAAGACCAGAGGTTGAAGAAGCACGATGGCCGTTGGATGGACATCATACGGTCACTGCAGCTAGAATCGTTTATATTGACTAAGTTGACAAAGCCCTTGGTACGTCAACTTAGTAGGCCCGCAGGTCAGCTTCCAAAACGGTGCGCCCCAGATGTCAGGGGGGAGGAATCATTTTTTGGGCGGGTGAAGCTAGAATATCCAAGATTAAAGAAGAAGCACGGCATCCGTTGGATGGACATCCAACGGCCACTGCTGCTAGAACCGTGTGTTGACTATAAGTTGACAAAGCCTTGCATACGCGTCAACTCTGTTTTTTAGGGGACGCGTCAACTTAGTAAGGCCAGAAGTGTGTGGCAGAGAACTTATAGCCCATTTGAGATTTGTAAGAATGTGTAGCCCATTTTTGAATTCTAATGGAATTTACTACAACCCATTAACAGTTTGTTAAAAGTACAGCCCATTTCAACCAACCGTTCAAAACAGAATTCAATAAAATTTCCCACATTTTGATGGGATCCGAATATTTTTATCCCGAAATTTCTAGTCAGATTAAATACAATTTTAATATACATTTATATTACGTAAAAATCCAACGAAACATTGCGCTCGCAACAATTAATGAAATTAATTTTTTCAATATTCCAAAAATAATATTTTATAAAGTAATCACTGTTTGGTGTATTTTTTTATAGTTACTACCCAGTTTTTACAATTGAATCCTATTTATTATTTCTTAAAGCCCATTTTCTTATTAAGCCTAATGCATCCCTCTTAGGAAAGATTTGCAGCCCAGTGGGGCGGAGAATAACAACTTGACCTTGCCTGGGTATTCCTAAAAAAAGTATAGCTGGGCTAGCCATTTTCAGCTTGAAAAAAATTAATATCTGGGCTGGATATCTGGCCTGGGCTAGACGGGCCACAGCCCGCCCAGTTAATACCTGCAGCGATATTTTTGTTGTTGTTCAGAGGAGAAAAATTAATATCTGGGGTAAACATCAAAAAACTCTGCAGTGCTCACACCTCAAAAACACAAATACTGCTCGAGCTGCTTGGTCCCAGCTGTCGGCCGCTTCTTGTGCAATTCTCTCGTTTATTGACTATTACATAGGTTAACAATGGTGTGGGACCGTGATGTCAGGAAACCAGGAGGAAGCAAAATAAATTATAGTTATATATATATATATATATATATATATATATATATATATATATAATAAGGAGGCACTTGCGTACGTGAGGCTATGGACCTGGTGGGTCCTCATTGTCATCCTATCCAAGTAAAGTCATCTCCTCGCCCGCGCACGCTTTTTGCCCGAAACAGTCAGCGTTGGCTGCCCCGCTTCCCAGTGCAGGCAATTGCTCCGCCTTCAAACGACACAAGTGCCGTCCGTCCGTCCATCTGCCCCACACATTAATGATACGCGGTTGCCGAGGCGGCTACTCCGGCGCCACACGTTCATCCCTCCGCACGCCCACCATTGCTATATAAACTGCTGCGCCAGCCATAGCCGCAGTCATCCGCATCCGTTCCCTTTCTCCTGTCCACACCACTACTGCCCATCATGGCTTCCTCGCGCTCCAGCGCTCTTCGGGACGGGTGGACGACGGACCACAAGGAGATGGCAGCCATTGCTGCCCCGGCAGGCAGCCGGAGGATGACGACGTCCCAATGCAGAACATGGTAGTCGATGATCCGGCGCCAACCCCCTCCTCCGTGCCATCCTCACCGGTGCATTGCACCATGACCATCGGCGAGGCCCATTCCCAATATATGGACAGGGTGAGGCAGATGCGTGAGGAGCAGTTTCGGGAGGCGCAGGCCGACGCCGCCTACAACCACCATCTCCTCCAGGAGCACCTACAGGCGGAGGAGCAGATCGTGGCAGAGCGGGCGGAGCAGGAGGCGCTGCTCGACTCGTACCGCTCCGCCTGCAAGGGCCGCCTCGAGCGCTGGCGGTACGGCATGCGGGTGGCGGAGGCTGCGGCCGCCTACAAAGAGGCTAGGAAAGAGGGCGATGAAGCGGGCGAGGCGCTGTTTGGCGAGACCGAGGACAAGGCAGAGGAGAATGCCAGCTCCGACGAGTCCCTGCTTCGCTGGCGTTGATGACGCCCTGCTCCGCCGAGGCCCCGCGGCGCCAACAACAAGGCAGAGGACACCGCCGGCTCCGCCGAGGCCCCGCGGCGCCAACAACGAGGCAGAGGACATCACCGGCTCAGCCGAGGCCCCACCCTACCGGCAACGTGGGGGAGGATTTTCACGGCTCCGCTGAGGCGCCGCCCGCCGGCAACGAGACAGAGGACATCGGCGGCTCCGCCGAGGTCCCGCCCCGCTGCCAACGAGGCCGCGCCACACAGAAAACGAGGAAGATTAGAACACGGTAGGTCGCTGCCGCTTGGGTCCAAGTAAGGCCACCACTGCTACCCTCCGGTTGAAGCCAAGCTAGGCGGGTTGACCATTGATGGCCGGTTAGCTTCTTGGCCGAGACGTGGAGTCAGAGAGCTACGCTGGAGAAGAACACTGCTTCTACTTAACTACTGGTGCAGTTGGCTGACTGACACGTGGGCCCAATAGGCCACATGTCAGTTACGCAACTGCACCTGCAGTTAAGTCACTGAAGTTTCTGTTCGGCTCGGCGGGACACAGGTGGGTAGTTTCGGTTAATTAATTATACCTCCAGCGCACCCCTTTTTAGTTTTTTTAGAAAAGGAGGATGACCCCCGGCCTCTGCATCTGGGAGATGCATGCGGCCACAAACACCCCTTTTTAGTTGAAGAATGTATGAAATGTAATGAAATCCGACATGTTTATATGAAACCCGACCGTGTATGAATGAATTTATTTCGATTAGTTCGAATTCCTGTATCACTGGCATTGGATGAACATGCAAAACAATACGTACTAGCATTATTCCCAGGGTTATCACCATGTTTGCAGCAGTTTCACATGTACTCCCTCCGGTCCTTTCTAGTCTGCATACAAGTTTTATCTGCAGTCAAAGTATCTCTACTTTGACCAATCTTATACAAAAAAGTATGCACTTTCACAATGTGCGAAGTAAAAAGGAACAGAAGGAGTACAAAGAGTTTGAGCAGCTTTTTAGCGTTTCTGTACATTGCAATCAAACACACAGGCCTGGCAATTCATAGAGAACATTCAAAACAATCGATAATTATGCATCTCAGCGACTCACATGTCAGAGGCAATATTTACTTCACAATTAAAGAATAAATAAAAAATGATCGCCGCTGCTGACAGCAAAGGGCGTCCCATTCGAAAATATCAAATGCATATCTTGCTAAAATCAATGAGCAAAATTTGACAAGGTTGTCCCATTCCAAAATATCAAATGCCTACGATTGTGGAATGGGCAGGGTTTGCCATCAGTTCGGACATTGACATGGCACCTCGTGCTAAATAAACCAGCTGTTCTTTTTGTGCAGTTCCATCAAAATCAACCAAATTCGCGCGTAGCTTGTATGATTTTGCCCTTATATGTTGCAACGCCTTGAACTTGTGGGCACCTCCTTTCTTGTGGTGTAAATGAATGATTCGATGTATTCATGAACATTTTGTGAAGTTCCCATTGAAATCAAGCTGAGCACCCCTGTTTGCACAAATACAAAAAAGTGATTAGTATAAAGCAAACTGTACTATGAATTGGCAGTTTCAACAGGCACATACATGGTCCATGTAGAGCACACTTTTAGAAAAATGGAACTCACCAAAAAGAATCCTAGAACAACATTGTACTCGCACATCACAATGAAAAAATGGAGATTTGTCAGTCCTTCTGAGCTGAAGTTAGTTTGGTCTTGTGGGGAGTAATGTAACCATCCTTCAACTGCTCCTTCTGATGAGAAGATAGACAGGGCTTCTTCATCCTGGCATAATCGGAACTAGTCACTTCACGTACTCCATATTCTTCTTCAGAGGAAGATGATCCCTGTTTGCTTGAAAAAAGGAAAGGGGATATTTAAAACAGCACAGATGAAGCACTTCTCAAGGACAATGCACTTTTTCATGACAGTATCTAAACAGTAGCACAACACCAATAGAGATGACAAAGCTCAATCATATGGATGAAATCAGTGGGTGAGTACCAACATTTGTCAGGAGGCTGCTTGTGTAGAGCATACAGATGAAGCACTTCTCGGGAGCCATCTGTTGCTATCTACGGGGGTGGCCATGCTTACTATATGCTCCTCGATTAGTTTAATGTTTCCAACATCTTCTTGTGCAGTTCCACTAAAATATATGGTATCTTCAAAGAAGATTCCTGTTTGCACAAGTAGAGATAATTACGTATGGCATCAAATCAGTGGCAAAACAATTGCTCGTTCCAGCCATAGCAATAAATTAAGATGCAAAACTATATCATTACTTGTGTCATCACAATTCCAGTGCTTCATTACAGCACCGGGAGTTGATTTTTGTTTTTATTCCGCTTGTTCTTCCCCTTCATCACTTGGTTCAATAACAGACAAGCTTCACCTTCAATGTAAGATTTGGCATGTCAATTAGGGAGCACAAGTATAGTACTAAACTTAATTTTCTGATGAAAGTGGCAAAATACAGGCCAACAGTTGTGAAATATCCTTATCTTACCTCAATGGGATATTATGATGCACATACAGATTGGAAGTCTTGTCTCCATTTGTGCAGTTCACTAAAATCAAGCAACATTATCGTACAAGTAGCACAACATATGAAAGCACACTGCAGAATCATGTGAAAGAAGGCTAGTACTGACCTCTCATGATGCGGAATTCAAACAACTCACAAGAAGAAGATCTGAACCAAATTCACCTTAACGGATAGGAAGTAAGATCTCCTCTTGTGCAGTTCCACTAAGATCAAGCAATCAAGCAACGTTGTCGGTGTGACATTTTGGTTGAACTGCACAAAACACTCTTAAAACAAAAGTGTTTTGTGCAGTGCAACAGAAGGTTACAATGGCAACGAGGTGAAGTAGATAACCCTGTTTACATAGAGGTGCAAAGGAAACAATTAGTGGTCAATAACGGTGGATGACACAGAAGCCAACAAAAAGAAGCATCTACCTTATCTAAATGGGAAAGAAAGCAAGACAGTAGCATTTCTCAAACGGTGGCATTGATTAATATTAACATAGAGATTATATTAACAATAAAATTCGTTAAACATGTAATTTGCTTTTAACTGTGGCATTGCATCAATTTTCCAGCGGCATTATTAGAGGGTGTTTGTTTACATGGACATTTTGGTGTAGGGACTAAAAAAACTTCGTGTCAGTCACATCTAAACCAAACAGGAGGGAGTTTTCGGGACTAAAATGGGCATTTGGGACTAAAGAAAGAAGACCCCGAGGGAGTCTTTTGGGACTTTTTCCAACAGTTGCCCCTGCCACGCATCGCACCTTATTTCTATTAGTTCATTACTAGGGGTAACATGGTCTTTTATCATGTCATTTAATAACCTCTAGTCCATGTTTAGTCCCTGGAACCAAGCAGGTAGGGACTAGGGAGTTTTTAACCAAACAGGGCCATAGATTAACAACAACTAATGAGTTGCACGGGATAGTGGACGCACCAGCACCATGTGCATCTACCGATGTACTGTGGTCATGCACAGTCTGTTGCAACAAAGAACAAACAACCAAGGAGCATATTTGTGTTGGTCCCAGTTTTGTTATCTTTAGACACCTTTCCCTATGTGAGCGCAGCAAATCTAGTCCTGCTCAAACTCTACAGCCTTGTCCCTTCCTTTCCTTTTTGAACTAGTACTTTTGCCCCTTCCTTTCCTCTTTGAACCACGTCCTAGATTTATGCGATACAACTTTCCCCACTACTTTCCCCCATTCCTTTCCTCTTTGAACCACGTCCTAGATTCATGCTATACAACTTTCCCCCTTCATTTCCTCTTTGAACCACGTCCTAGGTTCATGCTATATACAACTTTTCCCACTACTTTCCCCCACTCCTTTCCTCTTTGAACCACATCCTAGATTCATGGTATACATGCAGCTAGAGCAATGCATGTGGAGTAAGTAAAATATACCTTAAGGTTCTTGGGCGTGGTTCGGTGGGCGACGAGACGACGACAAATAAGAAGGGGTCGGAGGCCCTCCCGCGCCGCCGCTGGGTGGAAAGTGAACAACAACACCGGTAGTGGATTCCCTCCCTCGCCGACGGCGACAGTGTTAAGCCTCCTTCCCTTCCCGGCGGACGGATCCTGCCGGCTCTTTGAGCAGCAGTGAGGGGAGAGAGAGGCCAACGAAGTCTTGTTTAGATCTGGAGAGGGCGAGAGAGTGTGAAGAGAGCAACTACAAGCGTTGAGGCTCCAGCGGGAGAGGGCGACAGAGTGTGAAGAGAGCAACTACAAGCGCTGAGGCTCTAGCGTGTATATATATATACTGGAGAGAGAGAGTGTGAAGCGTGCAAACCCTAGAAAACATTTTGACGAGTCAAAGAATCCTCCTGGCAAAAAATATGCTCAAGTGTAGTTATCGAACCCGAGACCTCAAGTTTGATGAGCGAACAGGCTAACCAGCTACACAACCCTCCCGTTATGTTCAACGAGAGGAAAATAACCTTTTATACATTCCTGCATTCGTGTGACAGGCATGCTATGTTTTTTTGTGTGTGTGGGAGTCATTAGGATTTCAATCATAATCGTGTCATGTGGCTTTGGTGGTAAGACTATCCACAGTGGTGCAGAAATAATGCAGCCTTAGTCACCTTACCTCTCTCCACGTAGTACGTTGGGTCCCACCAGTCAGAGGGTGAAACAAACAAATTAATAAGAAAATTTAAAAGCGCCAGCGGTGTATCTTACTACCTCACACATCTCGCTACTGCTCGGGAACACTGTCCAATTGATCCCTCTGTTCGCTCACGTACTATTTTAAGTGAATCCTTATTATAACATGCACACAAATTTTGGGCACTTGTATTCGACTTAAGTCAGTGTGCCACCGTATCTCGTATACTTACTACTCCCTCCGTCTAGGTGTAATAAGCCACGTTAGAAGGTGGGACCAAGGTGCGTGCGTGTGCGTGTGCGTGTGTGTGTGTTTAACAACATGTGTGTGTTAGAGAGTGCAACAGATCGACCTACTCCTATAGAGATATGGTGTGTAGTGTACGATTTTAGCCACGAGAGTCGGTGCATCCTCTCGTTTCCGGGCGTGTCCGGTAGGGACATGCAGACAGCTGCCACACCCGCTCCTGACTAGCCTGGCCTACCCAAAGCCCCTCCATCGCCCGCGCGTGCTTCCCGCCCAAAACGGTCAGCGCCACTCCAAAGAATCGGTGCCGCATTCATGCCTGGGCAGAGCGGACGCGACCTCTCACTAGCGCAAGAGTGATGGTTGCTTCGTCGTCCGACTTACTGCTGGGTCTATGTGATTTGATGGCTCATTGGTCTTTATTACTGAGGTGGTAGGACTGCTGGATGTCCCACGCTTTCGGCGAAGGGAGGTAGTAGATTACAATTTTCTCCATTCTTACAGCGGAGGAGTGCAAGAGCAGTGAAAACACGCAGGCTCAGTGATTACATGGCCCACCTCACACTATCACCATGTGACACCTAACTCTTTACATAGTACTCCCTCCATTCCTAAATATTACTAGATGAGTCCCTGCGCGTTGCAGCGGAACAACGGTATATCTCTTTGCGCAAAATTATCGATTTCATAGAACTAAAAAAAATCTATAACCGCATGACAAATGTGGTAGCCAAACTAAATAAACTCCCATCATCATTTAGATCATCCCACGTAAGGAAAAATGATCAGCCAACTCCTACTGCATAATGGGATTATATTTTTCTTTTTGACATGTTAATGGGACTTAAAAGCTCACTTACATGCATGCTACCGGTGCATGCTTGCATGCAGACATGTTGATGTGATTTAAAACCCACTCACATGCATGTGCCACGGTATTTCTGCATGCTTGCATGTGGCTTAGTGCGGAGCCTCTCAATGTCTAGATCAGACGGCTATTATGACTGATTTACTTCATCTAACGGCTACGTCAATTTTGATGATGTGGCTCAAGGAGAGGATAGAGAATTCCTAGTAGTGGGGGCTAGCTATTACTAGTAGATAAGTCTTTGTAGAGATTCCACTAGGTGAACTACATACGGAACAAAATGAATGAATCTACACTTAAAATGCATCTATATATATCCGCATGTGGTTAATGGTGAAATCTCTACAAAGACTTATATTTAGGAATGGAGGAAGTACTAGTATAGTACTAGTACGTACTGTAATTTATCAGCGAGATAAATTTGTACAATGCTATGAAGCTTCCAGCTCCTGTTACATGTATCTTGCGTCCAAGGTTGCCCGTTGCAACATTTCATCAAATACAAAGGAGACTAACATGCATGCTATTGCATCTCAATGATTGACAGATCATAGCAAATATGTACTCCCTCCGTTCCAAACTAAGTGTCTCAACTTTGTGCAAACTTTAGTACAAAGTTGTACTACTACTAAAGTTGACACTTATTTTGGAACAGAGGCAGCTAAAGAAAAAAGCGATCCATGCAGTCCCTAGCCCTTGAACCGTGAACCCTGACCAGGCTTCAATTTGCTGGCAACGTTCGAGCTTCCTAATAAATGAAGTTTGCAACCTTTTGACCATCGGATCATTTTGTGCAGTTTCACCAAAATCGAGATGAACATCCTTGTGGCAAAGAAATTGAAGAAGCGTGATTAGAATAAGATTACTAGGACTAGTTGATGAGACATAAACTCATCACAAATACAGTACGTAGAAGCCAGTAGAGGTATCAGGTATGTGCGGGGCAAAGAAGTAGAGAAATATCCACAGGGAGTGATGTGGGCAGCTGGAGTAGTGGTGCAAGCCGGCTGTAAAGGGAGTTGTACCTGAGGGACGTAGCTCAACCTTGAGGAGGGCGGCAGGAGGCGGCAACTGCCCACGTCGCGGCAGTGAGCAAGGGACGAATGCAACCTCACTGGCTTTGTGAGAGAGAACGGCGGGGACCCCTGATCGGGACGTGCCGACAGTGGGTTTTCACCGTCGGCGACGGCCACCGCATCTACACTAAGCATCCACCCCTTCCCCAAGCGGATGTGATCCCCCGGGATGTTAGAGATGTGGCCACAGTCGTTTTGTGCGAGAGTGTGTGAAGAGAGCAACCCCAGCAAGCAACCGTGTAGGCTGGCCCGTCCTGACTATGTATATAGTGGAGCGGTTTCCTTTTCTCTCCATATGAACCTATCATATTGCGTACGTGCCACTGAAGAAAAAAAATTATTTATAAATGACGCGGCACCTACTACTCGTTCTCCTATAACCTTGCGCTTGGCATCTCCAAAATATTAACCTTGCGATTGGCTCTTCGCCTCTTCGGGAAGTCGAGCAATAATGGTAGTGCAATATATATCGTTCTGGCTATATGAGACCGAATGAATTGCTGCACGTCCACCACGTGGGCGAGGATCGAGGGGCGAGGGAGAGTGCTACTATATACGGAGCAAAATGAGTGAATGTACACTCTAAAATACGTCTATATACATCAGTGTTTGGAGTATGTACTAGTAAATCATATTGAAATCTACTAAAGGACATATATATTCCAAACAATATGATATAATCTCTATAACCAAGGTAGTAGGGATGAGGAGTAAACGGAGGGAGTAGTAAATTTTTCTCCTCGTCCTGCGAGCCACTACGCGCATGGGCGAGGGAGGAGCAAGCTTCACCTCATCCTGCGAGCCACCGCACCTGTGGGCGGGGGAGATGGCGTACTAAGCAAGCTTCTCCTCGTTCTGCGAGTTGACGGGACACATCAAAAGTACTCCAGTGTATAGAGCCTTGCCTCTAAGGTAGGCCCCACATGGTTTGCCTCTTTTTTTAATTTAACATAACGCGTCAAGTCGCAATTTGTTTGTTCACCCGTTGTAGAGGATTCTCCCTCCACCAAGTGGACAACCAGTACACATGCCAAATTACCACGTGGGCTGCCTTTTTCGTATAGAAATGAGCTCCACCGTGTACCCGCGCGGATGTCGTTGGGAAAGAGACAGGAGTACGTGCGCCGTGCATGCACCTCTTCTCTTCGTGCACGTCCCCCACCTACGTGGGTGTGTGTGAGAGATACAAACCACGTTCGTGAGTGTTTTTTGTTTTGTGGTGGGGGTGGGGGTGGGGTGGGGGGTTGATTTCGTGAATTATTTGTGGGAATATGTGTCGATAACATCTCAAACAAAATTTTGCATGCAATGTGTGTGAAATGGAGGCCTATCCATATCATACATAGAGGGTCGGGCAATCCACGAGAAGAGAGGGAGGGGTCATAGCTATCAATAGAGTCGAAGAGAGGATCAAGTGGGTGGGTGCGAGATCGATGAAGAGAGCCATCGAAATTGTATGTGTGTGTGCAAGTCAAAGATATAGGGCGACTGGCCTACCGGAATGTTAGAGGGCACATGTCAAGTTTGTGTGTGGCAGGGAGACATGACTAGAGCGCTTGATGTATTGGTGTGTGTGGGGGGAGGGGGTGGGGGAGGGGTAGGCAGAGGCCTTACTATAGAGGTAGAACGACTCGTATATGTGTTGACAAGGAGAGACCCAGCTATGTCTTGAGGGAGATTGGTCGACATCCATACATAACTGAAGGACGGGAAATATGATGGGACAGAGAGAGAGAGAGGAGAGAGAGAGAGAGGAAGGGAGAGGGAGGGAGAGGGGGTAGAGTGCTGGATGGGTGATGGAGTTGCTTCTCGGAGATGTTGGGAGAGGCCTACTAGACAAACCGAGGGTGGAACTGCAATGTTATCTATAAGAGTGGGGATGTGTTTCTGTGTGT
The DNA here is from genome assembly GCF_018294505.1 of Triticum aestivum. Taxonomy (NCBI): domain Eukaryota; kingdom Viridiplantae; phylum Streptophyta; class Magnoliopsida; order Poales; family Poaceae; genus Triticum; species Triticum aestivum. Next base: position 212,634,893 of record NC_057801.1, read on the forward strand.
GCCTGTGCATGATAGATCTGTCGGGACGCATCCATGGATGATGAAGGGGAACCATGTTTTTGGTAAGCAAACCTAACTAGATTGTTGTTTGTCGGAGGAAGGGAGAGACACAACTAATGAGGTAGATCGATTGATGTGTGGGTAAAAACGAGTTATAAGGACCTAGCTGGCTATATGTATAGCGAGAGATCGGTCGGTGTACGTCCATTTGTTAGAGGCAAATAAGGCCCAGGGAGACGGATAGACAGAGAGAATGGAGCTAGGAGGTGGTGCGAGAGGCCCAACTACTAGCTAGATAGGGGGAGGGGTGTGCGGTTGTGAGATCGATGAAAAGAGGGGCGAGAGTTTACATGTGTGTCTGACCATATGAGAGACACGAGGCAAGGACACATAAAGGAGGAGATTGAAGCTGTGTGTGTATGCTGTAGGCAGGCATCGCTGGAGAGGTTTATCGATCGGTGTGTGTCGGAAAGGAGTTGTGGAGACTCTGGGAGAATGACCTAAAGAAAAAAATGAATGTGCCCGGTGGATAGAATGCCGAGGGAGGGGGAGGGCAAGGAGGGCGTGTGCATGCACGAGAGAAAGTTAGTGGTAGCTACAAAGGTTATAGGATTGTGTGGGTGTAAGAGACTAACAAAGATCATAATTTGATATGAAAGCGGATTCATATATTTGAATAGGAGATCATAGTGTTTTGAACATTACATGCATGAATATAGCGGTGATACACGTGTTATGCACATGTTATACCATAATGTGTTAATGCATGGCGTTTGCAACTCACAGCTAAATGCCGAACAATCTAAACCATACTATACATCAAACAATCTCACATTTTATTTGAATTTTGATAATGTGCGGCGTTTGCAGCTTACAACTAAATACCGAGCAATCTAAACAATACTATATATTGAACATTCTCACATTTTATTTGAATTTGTGGTAATGTGTGGTTTTTGCAACTCACATCTAAATACTTGTAGGCGTAGGGGGCGGGGCACCATACATAATGTGATAAACACATTATACATATGAGACATGGTTTAGATGATGAAGATCTAGCTAGAGCTAAAAATGTAATGTGATTTGAAATCAAAATAAAGTGGATTCAAAAAATCTAGTTCGAGTTCATATAGTACACATAGTTCATATGTAACTCGAGACTAATCATGTGGTGTGCTGTGAAGATAATACACAAACGATGGTTTAACTTGACAATAATGATGATTGTAGATCTTATTAAAACATAGAAACAAATTCAAATGCTTTGACTTCACAACAATCATTACTGTAGATCTTATTCAAATTTAGTTCATATTGAAGCGGTAGTACGTTTGGAATGCACTAAAATGTTCATTTGAGTAGTAGGTTGCATGCATTATACACGTAGCAAAATATTTTAATTGAATATAACATGAATTCAAAGTTTTGAATGACATTTGTAGTGCGCATTGATTTGGTACAGTACACGTTAGGCTTGTCCGGAAATTTCAACCCGCGCCTTGTTAGCCCGAAATATTTAAGATATATCTTTGTCTTGTTGTGCTCCGACAACTCCCTCCATCTCTACCCGCGCCTTGCTATTCTGAAATTACAACGCGCACGAAAACTCCCACCTCCTGTGAAATCCCGACACGCGAAATGCCCATGGTACCCCTGAACCGAAAGAACCACCTCAAATCAGTGGGGGGTGCTTTCGTAACTTACCCCACATTTCGGACAAGCGCGTCTCTGAGCCATGGTTCCCCACTGCCATCCCATCCGCCCACCCATTCGTACACCGAGGCCGCGAAATCCCACGACGAAACCCCACACCCTGCTCCGTCTGCCACCCAGCCGGAGCCTCTTCCCCGACGACTTCGTCCATAGCAACACCTTGACGTCCCTCATACACCGTACCAGATGAGGATCCGTCGTCGATCTCATCGTCCCGCCGGTTCAGCCACCCCGTCCTCCACCTCCAAGGAGCTGCCCTGACGTTCCCCTCGTCTTTCGCGCCACCTCCATTCCCACACCGCCGTCTTCACCTCCACCATCGGAAGAGCATCATCATCACCGTTTCCTCGGATGAAGCTGCAGCCTAATCGGCGCCACCAAAGAGGTTGTACACTAATCGCCGCATTTTCTTCTTGATTCGATCTCACGGTGCTGCCGGCGCTCGGTCCCGAGCCGACACGGCGCGGCTCCATCCACGGCGGCGTCACCGGCCACTTCCTCCACGGCGTCGCTTCCTCGGCGGCAACGTCCACATCAGTAGGAGCTGCTGCTGCTTTAGCTCTCGGTCGTGCTGCTGCTCTGCTCTTGCTCTCGGTCCCCTGCCTGGTCTGCTCTTGCTATTGCTCTTGCTCGCGCTGCTGCTCTCGCTCTTGCTGTTGCTTGCGATGCTCCAACGATGAAACCCTCCATCACAGTGGAGAAGTACCTCGGGCTCCATCTCCAGACGCCTAAGATCTTCTTCCCCTCCTCCGATAGCAAAGTCAGCCGGAGCATCCTCACCGGCCAACCCAATCACGCTGAGATCGACATGGCTTCGCCAAAGAGGTTGTACACTTGTTGCATCTCTTTTTTACTCTACATGTTATATATATTGTCCACTTAGCACACGGATTTGTTCCTTTAGTGTCTCCTTGAAAGAAAAAACGTAGGACTTTTAATTTTCACTTGTCCTCCTTTTCAAATTCCTATTCATGAAGCACAAGACTAAGAGATAGTAGCATAATAGCATTATAACCGTACATTTTCTTGTGGTTTGACTTAATCTCACCATGCTTCTTTGCATCCTGTGATCTTCCAATTGTTGTGAATCAAACACCCAGATTGGCAGAAATCCTGTGTTTTTAAATTCTCTGTTTTGCACGTGCATTCCTATCCTATTCCTGTCTATTTCCTATCCCTCCGTTGTTGGAACCCTCCAATTCAAACGAGCCCTTACAGAATTACTTCTCTTACAGATAGTTGTCAAAGAAAACCTTGCGTGGTTTGTCCCGCTCCTGCTGCGCCGTCGTCCACCCCAGCTCAGCTGGTCCAATGAGAGAGGGGTCCAGCACAGCAGGGATCCGGCCTCCAGACTGTCTTTCGCCGCCTCAGATCTTCTTCCCCGCCGCTGGCAGCCATGAAAACTGCATTGCCATCATCAACCGAGCAGATGACCTCGAGGACTACACGGGTCCGCAAGAGAGGTCGCACTCTTTCGTGTCTGCTTACGTTATGCATCGCTTAATATTACATGCTACTTTATCGTCCTGTTCACCGATTAGACTATGAGTCAGCTCCAAACTAATGGTCAAACTTGAGTTTTTAAATGGTTGTGGGGTACATATCGGGGCCGCTATCAATAGTATCTATCTACTATGAGTTTCATGTTGGGTGGGAAATAAACAGTAAAGAAGCCATTATCTGTATTTATTAACTGAAGCCATTATCTGCCTGCTATTATTGGTTTTGGGTCTATCCACAGGTTGCTACCATTACTCTGGATTTCTGCATGCACTCCTTACATAATCTCACTATGTTTTATTCCTATGCATGACAGTTATTGTAAACAATGGAACTGAACATGTAGAGCAAAAGAGACGAGCCTTGCGTGGCAATATAATTTCATGCAGACGTTGCTCCATGGTAGGTGCAAAGGCAGCCCCCCTCCACACATTTCGGATTGTAATCGAGAGGAAGATATCTGTTCTGAGGGGGATTCCGAAGGAGAAGATAACTCCTATTTACCCCCTGAGGTCTTCGCTCTAACTTGGCATGCTGATGTTGGTTATATCATGCATATGGTGTCTTGCATTGCTTACTTTATACATCAAATATGTCATCTGCTTAGTTTAGACATCCTTTGTGCGAATGCCATCTGTTTAGTTTATTCATCGTTTATGTGAATTATGCAACGCCACCTTGTTTAGCCAGGCATCATATATGTGAATTTTGCAATGCCATCCTGCTTAGCCAGTCATCTTATATGTAAATTATATCAGGCCATCCTTTTTTCCGTTACATATTACATTTCTCAACAATGTTAGTACATTCAACTGCTCTTCGTGTGCATCAGCCATTTGACAAGGTGATGGCAAATCCTGGAGTGAAAACAAGGTCTTCTGAGCAGACTATGCTATCTGACGAAGTGCATATCTCGCTGGTTACAGATAGCTCCTTAGAGGAGGATTCAGAGACAGATGACCAGTCCTATCCCCCCTGAGGTGTATGCTCTAACTTGGCAGGGTTATGTTGCTCATATCGTGCGTATGGTGTCTCACATTGCTATGCCATTTGATTAGTTTAGACATGCTTTGTGTGAATGCCACCTATTCAGTGTCTAATTACCATATATGTGAATTATGCATTGCCATCTTGTTGCAAGACATTATATATGTGAATTATACAATGCTATCTTGTTGCAAAGGCATTATATATGTAAATTATGCAATGCCATGCTGTTTAGCCAATCATCATGTATGTGAATTATATCATGCTATCATTTTTTTGTATTACGTGTTCCATTTGTCGACAACGTTTGTATATTCAACTACTCTTCCTGTGCATCAGCCATTTGAAGCGGTGATGGAAGTATCTGGAGTGAAAACAAGGTATTCAGAGCAGACAATGCTACCTGCTGAAGCAGACATCTTGTTGGCTACAGAGAGCTCCTCAGAGGAGGATTCAGAGACTGATGACCAGTCCTATTTCCCCCCTGAGGTCTATGCTCAAACTTGGCAGGGTTATATTACCCATGTCATGCATGTTGTCTTGCATTGCTTAGTTTTTACATCATATATAGATTGCCATCTGCTTACTTGCTTACTATATAAATCATATATTTGAATTATATCATGCCATCATGTTTACATAGTACATACACATCATCTATCTGAATTATGGCATGGCAACCCATTTAATAAAGACATCATATAGTTATATCATCTCATCCTGTTTAGTGTTTACAATCATCATATTTAGAATTATGGCATTCTATCCATGAATGTATGTGAATTATGGCATGCCAACCTATTTAATAAACACATTATATAGTTATATCATGTCATCCTGTTTACATAGTCTCATATTTTGAACTATGTCTTTCCATCTTTTTTAGTTAGCCATCATAATGTGAAATTGTGTCATGCTATCCTGTTTAGTTAGCCATCGTATATGTGAAATTGTGTCATGCTATCCTGTTTGGTTAGACAACATAAATATGAATTATTTAATGCCTGTTTTATTCCCCACTATCCATTGCACCTGTCTATCATACAATGTCTATACTTTCAATTACTTTTCTTGTTTATCAGCCATTTGAATTGGAGAGCGTGATGGCAGTATCTAAGGGAGTAACAACACGGTCTTAAGAAAAGATAGTGCTACCAGTTGATGCAGATAGAACCACGGTTGTACTTGCTCAAGGACCAGACCCACCACACATAACCCAGACTCTCGCAGATTGTACCCCTACCCAGTTGGACAGAGAACCATCTACACCCCTTCTAACCCCAACCCCGGCAGATAGTAACCCAGTTCCAGTTGACACAGCACTGTCTCCACCACAGAGCACCCAAACACGAGCGGTTAGTAAGGGAACTGCAGTGCCCAAAGCACGAGGACCACCACTCCGAATCCCAACTCAACGCTTAAAGGAGAAGAAGATTTGTTCTCAGGTCAGGTTCTGTAGCTATGGTTCATACTCCTTTGTTCTTGCATTACTGTATTTACTCATACCAACTATTTTCAAATTTGAAGGATGGAATTGAAACTCCAATGGCGCAACAGGTATGTTTTAAACCTGTTTCTTTAACTGGTTTGCTGTTGTAACCTGCTCTATGTTGATTTCAGTTTCAATTGAATAAACAGTTATGTTCTCATGTCATGCACATTACAAGTGTTGTTATTGCTCTATAGTTATCCACACTTATATTTTTCTATTCTACTTTGTCTTGAATGAATATTATTTGAACTGTGTCTCTATCTTGATTTGGCAACAAAAACTAGAATGATATAGACCATAAAGTGACCTTGGCACATAGATATATGTTTGTTTCATGCTGTTATCCTGTCCACTTTACTACTGAACTCATTTACCAAAATGAGTTTCATATACAACATGGTAAACATGTGATGTGTCTGCTTGTTTCTCTTTTAGAATGCGGACAAAATATTGGAGAACAGTACCGCGTTATCCAATGGTAAAGGAAGTAATGCAGATAAGGTTCAAGATAGTGAGACATCCCTGTTGGTCTCCAAGAAAGCTGATAAAAACTATCTTGACGACAGTGAGGGAACCCAAAAGTCCTGTCTTGATGTAGTGTTCGAGTTACTGGCCACTACTACTAGCACAAGCTCTTCGAACTTGCTGCCTGAATCAGTTCGTCTTCTTGAGTCTCAACTTCAAGTTGAAAGACATCGATCAGATGTGCTGCGACAGGAAGCTGAAGGACTGAGGAAGTCCCTGTAGAATTCAGATGCATATTTTCTGGTGCAACATCAAGCACTGGAGGATTTAAGCGCCAAACAAGAGAAAGTTAATAAGCTTGCTAAGCATCTTGCCAGCATTATGGGTACCCAGGATATTGTTTCTTGAGATCTTCTGAAGTGGTTTCAGTTCTAGATTTGTTTTGCTGCAGCGTTTATTTGCGCTGGTCGCCAACTTTGACAACCAGTGTATATGATATGCTACTTTGTTCCCTATATTTGCACTGGTGGCGAACTTTGATGCCCAGTGGATGTAATATGTGTAACAGCCGTGATAGCCTAGCATAAGTTGCTTGCTTATTTATTTCCTTATTGTCTTGTTTATTTGTTTGCTTGTAGGCAGTGCAGTTCTTTTTAAAACTAGGCCACAATAACCATGGGCTAATATTTACTGTAGTGACACTAGGCCTCCTACGGGCCGTAGAAATAGTGGGCCTTCTATGGGCCGTAGAAATAGTAGGCCTTCTACGGGCCGTAGAAACAATGGGCCTTCTACGGGCCGTAGAAACAATGGGCCTTCTACGGGCCATATCATCAATGGGCCTTATATGGTCCGTATGACCATAACGGGCCATCGTTAATAGGCCGTATTCGTTGACGCTATGAAAACGGCCCAACATATTAACGGACCACAAACGGGCCGATGTAACCACGGGCTGAATTTGGCCCACAAGCAGAAAATGACAGTAATGGGCCGTAAGTAAACGAATGCTGGAAATGAGCCCAAGAATAAATGGGCTCTGAGAAGGCCGAAAGATAACATTTGCTGGAAACAGCCCAACTGAATAACGGGCCCTTAATGGCTATAAAGTGATATACTGTTCATTACGGGCCAGTTTCACCACGGGCCGTTAATGGGTGTAAAGTGATACACTGTTCATTGCGGGTCAGTTTCACCACGGGCCGTTAATAGGCCAAGAATTACATAGGCCTCATATGGGCCGAAAGACGTCATGGGCCATACATGGGCCAGAAGTGAAAACAGGCTAGAATCATATTGGATGGCCCAGATGACGCTACTGGGCCTAATTCGGATAGGGCGTAACGGGCCTTGGGTTAGCGGGCTGTAAATGGGCTATATGCGAATAGGCCTTTAAGAGGCTTTCCATGGGCCGGCCCGCCACCTTTTGACCAAGTCAAACGGGCCGGCCTTTTCACAGGAATGGGCCTCTGTTGGGCCGTGCCACGTGTCGACGTATCATAGGCGCCTTCTTTCCAATGAGTGGATGACATCTGTCCCAACGGTGAGCCGACACGTGTTTCCTCCAGCCAATGATGATTTTACACATGGAAAATCCCCATTGGTCGGGGCTGTTAACGGGTTATCGGATCCAAAACCCGACCCGATAGCTTAACGGCGTTCCGTTACGGTGGATGCCCCGTGTCGGTCACCCTTGATGAAAGCACTTCTGTGATGCGTGATTTATCGTCATGGAAGTGGACACTTCCGTGATGATAATTTTGGTAATGTCATGGAACACTTCTACGATAGCACAGGTATGACTATCTTGATTCTGTCATAAATTTGTCATGGATGTACATGCATGACAAAAAACGCGACCTACTGTGACAAACACGTATCATCACGGAAGTGTATTTTTTTGTAGTGCATAGATGCGATAACATAAAGAGTTTCATTTATTACTCTGTAGACTCGTTACATTGGGAACCACTATGTGATGGTAACATATTATGTTACTCCATTTGCATCTGTCCTCTTTAAGGCTGGTCATAGTGGAGAGTAACTTCGACTAGTTTATGTTACTATGTTACCACCTTCATAGTGGGTAGTGTCATATCCATGATAACATAGTTGTTTTCATTTATTACTTTGTAGACTCATTTTGCATTGGGAAACGCTATGTGATGGTATAATATTAGGCTGGTCATAGTGGTGGTATATTTGATAGTATCATGCACCTGGGAATAGCAAACACGCTGATATGGAAAAGAATGAAGAGAGAGAGAGAGAGAGAGAGAGAGAGAGAGGGTTCGAGTAACATAGATAGATATCGTATCATGTTAAATGCAATGCTACTTTGTGTCATGCATGGCAATAAATAAGGATATCTATGATACTACTCTATGATACTATGCACTATGAAGGTAGTATCATGCACTAGTATCATATGCATGATACTAGTATATGATAATCCCCACTACGAGTAGCCTTAGACCTCTTCCAATGCAAAGGTGCTTAAATGAGGTGCTAAGTGCATTAAATAGCTTAGCAACTTAACTCCCCAATGCATAGGTGCTTAACTTGTTGTTGCTAAGCTCGCTTTATTTAATGATTTAGCACATAAACTCTTCCATACATTGGTCACCTTCCTTCATTTAAGTGGTTTGTCCAGGTTCACGTGCTTAGCATTGGTTCTTTCTGTGGTCACCAAAATGCTCTCTCTCCTCCTTAATTACTTCGCCATGTCATTTTTTGCTTATGTGGCATGCTTAGCACCTGCCCACCATGGAGCACTGGGAAGGGCCTTATGTTACTTTATTTGCCTCTCTCTCCTCATTAACTACTTGCCACATCACCATTTATGCTTATGTGGTATATATGCTACTACCTATGTTACTCCCACTATGACCAGCCTAATTACTTGCCACATCATATGATGTTACTCCCATGAACAACCTTAGCATTTAGTCTGAACATGGAATAATTTTTTGGTGGGAGGGAACATGGAATAAATAATATCATTTATTGATTGGAAATGTAACCTATGTGTGGATCACACCTGCTAAACAATGATTAAATGGCTTGGGGCTTTAATCTAAGAAAAAACTTGTATGTAAATTTTTAGAGAAGATAAATGCGAAGCTGGGCCTGTCACTTTGTCCTACTAAGCTTCATCGCTGCTGCAATTATTGAAGCAACTGAGTTTCTTTTTGACTAACAATCTGCTGCAATTCTTGTGTCCCTTTATAACAAGTAATGGAATCCATTCTTAACTACAACCCGTAGAGGCATCTCATCAGAGATGTTATGGGTATTCTTTAAGAAAGGGGCAAACTCAAAATCTTACAGATCATGAAACATCATCCAGCGACAAACCTCGGGTTTCAGTGGTCTGGCCTCCAACTTTACACTATGTAAGTTGCAATTTTTTGCTATAACTGAATGTCATGGTCCAAATGTAATATTAGTAACACACAAAGAAGCTGGTGCTGCCAAAATTTTGTCACAAAAGACCACATACGTCTTCATATTGACCAAAAGGATGATCTCCTCACTGTATTGACAGAAAAGACCAGCTACATTGTGATGGCAGGTCTGGCAGCCGACACGTGGCACCTGTCACCACATTCAAAGGCGGTAGGGCCTACAGCCACAGCCCACGGGGGCAGCATGGCATAACAAGAACTCGATGGACGCTGGGGCTTGTAACGGAATGGCGACGCCACATGGGGCCTGCCGCCATACTCTGTGGTGGCAGGTCCTGTTCCTGTTGCGACATCCCATGTTCTTCTTTTTTGGTGGGAAAAACAACTTGTATTACTCAATTATAATGTCTTTACAATCCTCACTAGCAATGTCCAGGACCTCAAGCGGTCCTGACCCCAACCAAGTCACCGTTCTATTGCTAGTCCTGGCATAAGAAGCCAGCCTATCACTAGCTTTATTACAAGAGCGGGGGACGTGAGTAATACAAGCACTAACAATACCAGCTAACTGTTTTATCTCTTGCACCAAATGAGCATAGATAGAGCGATCAACCATCTTAGTACGGATCATGTTCACCGCATTGAGTGAATCCATCTCAATGGTAATAGGTGAATTGCACCTCTGCACAACAATCAAGAGGCCCTCCTTGCACGCACAAACTTCTGCTTCCAACGCATCTTGACAAGAGTGTAATTTCCTACACGACGAAAAGACAATGGCTCCTATCTCATTCCTAGGGATCATACCCGCACCAGCATCTCCAACTGACACGAATGTTCATCTGTATTTAGCTTAACATTGCCATTGCCATGGGTAGGAGGTTGCCAGCAGGGTACAACGATCGGGACACAACAAGTACGCCATCTGAGTTATATGTGATATTAGTTTTTCCTTTGCGTGGGTCAGCCTCATAATTTAGTTTGAGACCAATAATTGAGTCCAAATAACTCTGAAGAAAACGAGCAGAGACATCAAGTGGAGGGGCTGGTTTATTGTGTATAATTTCTTATGGACATACCAGATTCTCCATAGGGTCATTAGTAGCTTGCATCTTGCTAGGTGATCCAACGGTTTTAGAGCCTGAAGGAGCCACTCTTTCCCAGAATTCACCATACAATGCAAATCGGGTAAACTCCACACCGTTGCCATCTTTTTTGTAAATTTGCTGACCCACGGGGCATACCATGAAAGGATGGAAAGTATCCTCGACTTCTCTTGCACATATTGGCCAAACTCTAGTAGTTTTAATCCCAATTCTATTCTTTCTCTGCCAGGTAGGCAGATAGTTAGTCGCTACACGCCACCCAAAGTTGCGAACCGTCGGTGGAATTTCACAAGACCAAATAAAGCTCCAACAAGAGCGCGCCCCAGATGGCATACTACTTGAGGATACAACACTTTCTCTATGAGCCTCTTTGAAGGCCAAGTCGTATGCACTTTTGATAGAAAACTGACCAAACTTTCCAAGTGCCCAAGATAACACATCCTCTGAACTTGGTGAAGCCTTGATTTTCATAATCTCTGCTACATCGGCCATAGCAAAAAACTTCATCAGCAATGCGTAATTCCCAGAGCCATTTTCATTCAATAAACCTGAGGCAAATATGATCCTGCATCTACCTTGTGGAGAGAAGGGTTTATATGAGTGCGGCCTCAGAATCCAACTATCTCTCCAGATCCGTATACTTTTTCCGTTACCAACTCTCCATACCAGCCCCTTTTTTAGTAATTCTAGACCATAGCTTATAGCTTGCCATGAGGACGATGCATTACCCGCAAAAACTCTATTTTCTAGTCTTCCATTAGGATAATATCTTGCTTTGAGCACTTGGGCACACAAACTATCCAGGTTGGAAATTAATCTCCAAGCTTGTCGGGCTAGTAAAGCTTGGTTGAACAAACGGAAGTCCCGGAATCTAGCACCACCCTTATTTTTTGGTTGCAGTAACTTATCCCAACTTCTCCAATGAGCTTTCCTTTTACCATGAGCTGCACCCCAATAAAAGTTCCTAACCATTCTGGTTAGGTCATCACAAATAGAGAATGGTACCTTGAAGACAACCATGACATACGTAGGTAGCACTTGGGCTACTGATTTGAAAAGAACTTCACACCCTGGTTGGGCCAAAAGACCATCTCCCCATTGGATTAGTCTTTTAGTCATACTCATTTGTAAATTCTAAAAATTGCCCCTTTGACATTCTTCCTTCTGGAGTCGGGAATCCCAAATATTTGTCCTCAAAGGCTTCACTTGTGACTCCAAGCACATTCCTGACTTGTTCCTTCACCGCTGTCAGGAAAGACTCGCCAAATAACAAGGAACATTTATCATAATTCAAACTTTGTCCAGTGGCTGCACCATGTAATTCCAATGCTCCTTTGATGCTTTCAGCTTGTTCACAAGAGGCCTCAAAGAATAATAAAGTGTCATCTACAAATAGCAAGTGCGAAATCCCCGGTGCTCTTCTACACACCCTTAACAGTTTAACACCGTCAGTAGCTACTCCATGCTTCAGAGTAGTAGATAGACCATCAGCCACTAACGAGAAAAGAAAAGGTGAAAGGAGGGCACCTTGCGGAAGCCCATGCGTCGGTGCAAATGAATCCAAGAGGGTCCCATTTAGTTTGGCAGAATACCTCACCGATGTGATACATGACATGATCCAGTCCACCCATCATTGGAGAAACCTAGCTTTTGCATCACCTGCTTCAAGAAAGCCCAATCCACCCTATCATATGCTTTTGATAGGTCTAACTTATACGCACAAAAACTATTTGTAGGATCCTTTTCCTGCTTTATATAGTGAATACACTCAAAGGCCACTAGTGCATTGTCCGTAATCAATCTACTCGGTACAAAAGCACTTTGTTCAGGAGAGATAATATCATCAAGCAAGGGGCTAAGACGATTAGCCAAGCACTTGGAGATAACCTTATAAGTCACATTACATGAACTTATAGGTCTATAATCCTTCAAGGTTTTTGGGTTTGAGACTTTTGGTATAAGAACAATGGACGTGTCATTTACGCCCTCTGGCATGACGCCCGTCCTGTAAAATCCCCTCACGGCAGCTAGCATGCTCTCCTTGACCATGCTCTAATTACGCTAAAAAAACCTTACCGGAAAACTATCTGGCCCCGGGGCCTTCAAGGGCCCTATTTGGAATATCGTGTTGGGGAACGTTGCATAAAATAAATTTTTTCCTACGTTCACCAAGATCAATCTATGGAGTCATCTAGCAACGAGAGAGGGGAGTGCATCAACATACCCTTGTAGATCGCGTGCGGAAGCGTTCAAGAGAACGGGGTTGAGGGAGTCATACTCGTCGTGATCCAAATCACCGGAGATCCTAGCGCCAAACGGATGGCACCTCCGCGTTCAACACACGTACGGTTGGTAAGACGTCTCCTCCTTCTTGATCCAGCAAGGGGGAAGGAGAGGTTGATGAAGATCCAGCAGCACGACGACGTGGTGGTGGATGCAACAGTGATTACGGCAGAGCTTCGCCGAGCTTCTGCGAGAGGGAGAGGTGTAGCAGGGGAGAGGGAGGCGCCAAGACTTGGGGTGCAGCTGCCCTCCCTCCCCCCTCTTTATATAGCCCCCCCTGGGGGGCGCCGGCCCTAGGAGATGAGATCTCCAAGGGGGGGCGGCGGCCAAGGGGGTGGCTTGCCCCCCAAGGCAAGTGGAGCCCCCCCCCCCACACCCTAGGGTTTCCAACCCTAGGCGCAGGGGGGGCCCAAGGGGGGGCGCACCAGCCCACCAGGGGCTGGTTCCCCTCCCCACTTCAGCCCACGGGGCCCTCCAGGATAGGTGGCCCCACCCGATGGACCCCCGGGACCCTTCCGGTGGTCCCGGTACAATACCGGTGACCCCCGAAACTTTCCCGATGGCCGAAACTGCACTTCCTATATATAATTCTTCACCTCCGGACCATTCCGGAACTCCTCGTGACGTCCGGGATCTCATCCGGGACTCCAAACAACTTTTGAGTTACTGCATACTCATATCTCTACAACCCTAGCATCACCGAACCTTAAGTGTGTAAACCCTACGGGTTCGGGAGACATGCAGACAAGACCGAGATGCCTCTCCGGTCAATAACCAACAGCGGGATCTGGATACCCATGTTGGATCCTACATGCTCCTCGATGATCTCATCGGATGAACCACGATGTCGAGGATTCAATCAATCCCGTATACAATTCCCTTTGTCAATCGGTACGTTACTTGCCCGAGACTCGATCGTCGGTATCCCAATACCTCGTTCAATCTCATTACCGGCAAGTCACTTTACTCGTACCGTAATGCATGATCCCGTGACCAGACACTTGGTCACATTGAGCTCATTATGATGATGCATTACCGAGTGGGCCCAGAGATAACTCTCCGTCATACGGAGTGACAAATCCCAGTCTCGATTCGTGCCAACCTAACAGACACTTTCGGAGACGCCCGTAGTGCACCTTTATAGTCACCCAGTTACGTTGTGACGTTTGGCACACCCAAAGCACTCCTACGGTATTCGGGAGTTGTACAATCTCATGGTCAAAGGAAATGATACTTGACATTTGGAAAAGCTCTAGCGAAACGAACTACACGATCTTTGTGCTATGCTTAGGATTGGGTCTTGTCCATCACATCATTCTCCTAATGATGTGATCCCGTTATCAATGACATCCAATGTCCATAGTCAGAAAACCATGACTATCTGTGAAGGAAATATGCCCTAGAGGCAATAATAAAGTTATTATTTATTTCCTTATTTCATGATAAATGTTTATTATTCATGCTAGAATTGTATTAACCGGAAACATAATACATGTGTGAATACATAGACAAACAGAGTGCCACTAGTATGCCTCTACTTGACTAGCTCGTGAATCAAAGATGGTTAAGTTTCCTAACCATAGACATGAGTTGTCATTTGATTAACGGGATCACATCATTAGGAGAATGATGTGATTGACATGACCTATTCCGTTAGCCTAGCACTTGATCGTTTAGTATGTTGCTATTGCTTTCTTCATGACTTATACATGTTCCTGTAACTATGAGATTATGCAACTCCCATTTATCAGAGGAACACTTTGGGTGCTACCAAACGTCACAACGTAACTGGGTGATTATAAAGGAGTACTACAGGTGTCTCCAAAGGTACATGTTGGGTTGGCGTATTTCGAGATTAGGTTTTGTCACTCCGATTGTCGGAGAGGTATCTCTGGGCCCTGTCGGTAATGCACATCACTATAAGCCTTGCAAGCAATGTGACTAATGAGTTAGTTGTGGGATGATGCATTACGTAACGAGTAAAGAGACTTGCCAGTAACGAGATTGAACTAGGTATTGAGATACCGACGATCGAATCTCGGGCAAGTAACATACCGATGACAAAGGGAACAACGTATGTTGTTATGCGGTTGGACCGATAAAGATCTTCGTAGAATATGTAGGAGCCAATATGAGCATCCAGGTTCCGCTATTGGTTATTGACCGAGAATAGTTCTAGGTCATGTCTACATAGTTCTCGAACCCGTAGGGTCCGCACGCTTAACGTTACGATGACAGTTTTATTATGAGTTTATAAGTTTTGATGTACCGAAGGAGTTTGGAGTCCCAGATGAGATCAGGGACATGACGAGGAGTCTCGAAATGGTCGAGACGTAAAGATCGATATATTGGACGACTATATTCGGACTTTGGAAAGGTTCCGAGTGATTCGGGTATTTATCGGAGTACCGGAGAGTTACGGGAATTCGCCGGGGAGAAGTATTGGGCCTTATTGGGCCATACGGGAAAGAGAGAGGGGCTGCCTAGGGCAGGCTGCGCGCCCCCCAAGGCCTAGTCCGAATTGGACTAGGGGGAGGGGCCGCACCCCCTCCTTCCTTCCCTTCTCTCTTCCCTTTCCTTCTCTCCTACTCCCACTACATGGAAGGTCTCCTAGTTGGACTAGGAAAGGAGGGAGTCCTACTCCCGGTGGGAGTAGGACTCCTCCCTGGCGCGTCCTCCTTTGGCCGTCCGCCTCCTCCCCCTTGCTCCTTTATATACGGGGGCAGGGGGGCACCCTAGAACACACAAGTTGATCTACGGATCGTTCCTTAGCCGTGTGCGGTGCCCCCCTCCACCATATTCCACCTCGGTCATATCGTCGCGGAGTTTAGGCGAAGCCCTGCGCCGGTAGAACATCATCATCGTCACCACGCCGTCGTGCTGATGGAACTCATCCCCGACGCTTTGCTGGATCGGAGCCCGGGGATCGTCATCGAGCTGAACGTGTGCTGAACTCGGAGGTGCCGTACGTTCGGTACTTGGATCGGTAGGATCGTGAAGACGTACGACTACATCAACCGTGTTGTCATAACGCTTCCGCTTACGGTCTACGAGGGTACGTGGACAATACTCTCCCCTCTCGTTGCTATGCCATCACCATGATCTTGCGTGTGCGTAGGAATTTTTTTGAAATTACTACGTTCCCCTACAGTGGCATCCGAGCCAGGTTTTATGCGTAGATGTCATATGCACGAGTAGAACACAAGTGAGTTGTGGGCGATACAAGTCATACTGCTTACCAGCATGTCATACTTTGGTTCGGCGGTATTGTGAGATGAAGCGGCCCGGACCGACATTACGCGTATGCTTACGCGAGACTGGTTTCACCGTTACGAGCACTCGTGCTTAAATGTGGCTGGCGGGTGTCTGTCTCTCTCACTTTAGCTGAATCGAGTGTGGCTACGCCCGGTCCTTGCGAAGGTTAAAACAACACTAACTTGACGAACTATCGATGTGGTTTTGATGCGTAGGTAAGAACGGTTCTTGCTAAACCCGTAGCAGCCACGTAAAATTTGCAACAACAAAGTAGAGGACGTCTAACTTGTTTTTGCAGGGCATGTTGTGATGTGATATGGTCAAGACGTGATGCTATATTTTATTGTATGAGATGATCATGTTTTGTAACCGAAGTTATCGGCAACTGGCAGGAGCCATATGGTTGTCGCTTTATTGTATGAAATGCAAACGCCTTGTAATTGCTTTACTTTATCACTAAGCGGTAGCGATAGTCATAGAAGCAATAGATGGCGTAACGACAACGATGCTATGATGGAGATCAAGGTGTCGCGCCGGTGATGATGGTGATCACGACGGTGCTTTGAAGATTGAGATCATAAGCACAAGATGATGATGGCCATATCATATCACTTATATTGATTGCATGTGATGTTTATCCTTTATGCATCTTATCTTGCTTTGATTGACAGTAGCATTTTAAGATGATCTCTCACTAATTATCAAGAAGTGTTCTCCCTGAGTATGCACCGTTGCGAAAGTTCTTCGTGCTGAGACACCACGTGATGATCGGGTGTGATAGGCTCTACGTTCAAATACAACGGGTGCAAAACAGTTGCACACGCGGAATACTCGGGTTAAACTTGGCGAACCTAGCATATACAGATATGGCCTCGGAACACGGAGACCGAAAGGTCGAAAGTGAATCATATAGTAGATATGATCAACATAGTGATGTTCACCATTGAAAACTACTCCATCTCACATGATGATCGGACATGGTTTAGTTGATTTGGATCACGTGATCACTTAGATGACTAGAGAGATGTCTGTCTAAGTGGGAGTTCTTAAGTAATATGATTAATTGAACCTAAATTTATCATGAACTTAGTCCTGGTAGTATTTTGCAAATTATGTTGTAGATCAATAGCTCGCGTTGTTGCTTTCATATGTTTATTTTGATATGTTCCTAGAGAAATTTTTTGTTGAAAGATGTTAGTAGCAATGATGCGGATTGGATCTGTGATCTGAGGTTTATCCTCATTGCTGCACAAAAGAATTATGTCCTTAATGCACCGCTAGGTGACAGACCTATTGCAAGAGCAGACGCAGACGTTATGAATGTTTGGCTAGCTCAATATGATGACTACTTGATGGTTTAGTGCACCATGCTTAACGGCTTAGAATCGGGACTTCAAAGACGTTTTGAATGTCATGGACCATATGAGATGTTCCAGGAATTGAAGTTAATATTTCAAGCAAATACCCGAGTTGAGAGATATGAAGTCTCCAACAAGTTCTATAGCTAAAAGATGGAGGAGAATTGCTCAACTAGTGAGCATGTGCTCAGATTGTCTGGGTACTTCAATTGCTTGAATCAAGTGGGAGTTAATCTTCCGGATAAGATAGTGATTGACAGAATTCTCTAGTCACCATCACTAAGTTACTAGAACTTCGTGATGAACTATAGTATGCAAGGGATGACAAAAACGATTCCCGAGCTCTTCGTGATGTTGAAATCAACGAAGGTAGAAATCAAGAAAGAGCATCAAGTGTTGATGATTGACAAGACCGCTAGTTTGAGGAGAAGGGCAAAGGGAAAGAAAGGGAACTTCAAGTGGAAAGACAAGCAAGTTGTCACTCCTGCGAAGAAGCCCAAAGCTGGACCATAGCTTGAAACTGAGTGCTTACACTGCAAAGGAAATAGTCACTGGAATCGGAAATGCCCTGAATATTTGGTAGATAAGAAGGACGGCAAAGTGAACAAGGGTATATTTGATATACAAGTTATTAATGTGTGCCTTGCTAGTGTTTATAGTAGCCCCTGAGTATTTGATACTTGTTCAATTGCTAAGATTAGTAACTCGAAACAGGAGTTACAGAATAAACAAAGACTAGTTGAAGGGGAAGTGACGATGAGTGTTGGAAGTAGTTCCAAGATTGATATGATCATCATCGCACACTCCCTATACTTTCGAGATTAGTGTTAAACCTAAATAAATGTTATTTGGCGTTTGCGTTGAGCATGAATATGATTTGATCATGTTTATTGCAATACGGTTATTCATTTAAAATCAGAGAATAATTGTTGTTCTGTTTACATGAATAAAACCTTCAATGGTCATACACCCAATGAAAATAGTTTGTTGGATCTCAATCGTGATGATACACATATTCATAATATTGATGCCAAAAGATGAAAAGTTAATAATGATGGTGCAACTTATTTGTGGCACTGCCGTTTGGGTCATATCGGTGTAAAGCGCATGAAGAAACTCCATAAAGATGGATTTTTGGAATCACTTGGTTATGAATCATTTGATGCTTGCGAACCGTGCCTTTTGGGCAAGATGACTAAAACTCCATTCTCCGGAACAATGGAACGAGCTACTAACTTGTTGGAAATAATACATACCGATGTATGCGATCCAATGAGTATTGATGCTCGTGGCAAGTATCGTTATTTTCTGACCTTCACAAGATGATTTGAGCAGATATGGGTATATCTACTTGATGAAACATAAGTCTGAAATAGTTGAAAGGTTCAAAGAATTTCAGAGTGAAGTGGAAAAATCATCGTAACAAGAAAATAAAGTTTCTGCGATCTGATCGCGGAGATGAATATTTGAGTTACGAGTTTGGTCTTCAATTATAACAATGTGAAATAGTTTCACAGCTCACGCCACCTGGAACACCACAATGTTATGGTGTGTCCGAATGTCGTAACCGCACTTTATTGGATATGGTGCGATCTATGATATCTCTTACTGATTTACCACCATCATTTTGGGGTTATGCATTAGAGATTGCTGCATTCACGTTAAAAGGGCACCATCTAAATCCATTGATACGACACCATATGAACTGTGGTTTAGCAGTAAACCTAAGCTGTCGTTTCTTAAAGTTTGGGGCTACGATGCTTATGTGAAAAAGTTTCATCCTAATAAGCTCAAACCCAAATCAGAGAAGTGCGTCTTGATAGAATACCCAAAGAAAATTGTTGGGTACACCTTCTATCACAGATCCGAAGGCAAGATATTCGTTGCTAAAAATGGATCCTTTCTAGAGAAGGAGTTTCTCTCGAAAGAAGTGAGTGGGAGGAAAGTAGAGCTTGATAAGGTAATTTGTACCTTCTCCCGAATTGGAAAGTAGTTCATCACGAAAATCAGTTCCAGTGATTCCTACACCAATTAGTGAGGAAGCAAATGATGATGATCATGAAACTTCAGATCAGTTTACTACAAAACCTCGTAGGTCTTCCAAAGTACAGTCCGCACCAGAGTAGTACGGTAATACTGTTCTGGAAGTCATGTTACTAGACCATGATGAACCTACGAACTATGAGGAAGCGATGATGAGCCCAGATTCCGCGAAATGGCTTGAGGCCATAAAATCTGAGATATGATCCATGTATGAGAACAAAGTATGGACTTTGATTGACTTGCTCGATGATTAGCAAGCCATGTTAAATAAATGGATCTTCAAGAGGAAGACGGACACTGATAGTAGTGTTACTATCCACTATGCTCGACTTGTTGCAAAAGGTTTTCAACAAGTTCAAGGGGTTGAATATGATGAGATTTTCTCACTCGTATCGATGCTTAAGTCTGTCCGAATCATGTTAGCAATTGCCACATTTTGTGAAATCTGGCAAATGGATGTCAAAACTGCATTCCTTAATGGATTTATTAAAGAAGAGTTGTATATGATGCAACCAGAAGGTTTTGTCAATCCTAAAGATGCTAACAAAGTGTGCAAGCTCCAGCAATCCATTTATGGACTGGTGCAAGCCTCTCGGAGTTGGAATATACGCTTTGATGAGTTGACCAAAGCATATGGTTTTATACAGACTTTTTGACAAGCCTGTATTTACAAGAAAGTGAGTGGGAGCTCTGTAACATTTCTAATATTATATGTGGGTGACATATTGTTGATTGGAAATGATATAGAAATTCTGGATAGCATGAAAGGATACTTGAAAAAGAGTTTTTCAAAGCAAGACCTCGGTGAAGCTACTTACACATTGAGCTTCAAGATCTATATAGATAGATCAAGACGCTTGATAAGATTTTTCAATGAGTACATACCTTGATAAATTTTTGAATAGTTCAAAATGGAACAGTCAAAGAAGAAGTTCTTGCCTGTGTTGCAAAGGTGTGAAATTGAGTAAGACTCAAATCCTGACCACGACAGAAAATAGAAAACAAAATGAAAGTCATTCCCTATGCCTCAGTCATAGGTTCTATAAAGTATGCTATGCTATGTACTAGACCTATTGTATACCTTGCTCTGAATTTGGCAAGGGAGTACAATAGTGATCTAGGAGTAGATCACTGGACATTGGTCAAGAATATCCTTAGTGAGGACTAAGGAAATATTTCTCGATTATGGAGGTGATAAAAGAACCCATCATAAAGAGTTACATTGGTGCAAGCTTTTTCACCGATCCAGATGACTCTAAGTCTCAATCTGGATACATATTGAAAGTGGGAGCAATTAGCTAGAGTAGCTCCGTGCAGAGCATTATAGACATAGAATATTTGCAAAAATACATACGGCTCTGAATATGACAGACCCGTTGACTAAGCTTCTCTTATGAGCAAAACATGATCACACCTTAGTACTCTTTGGGTGTTAATCACATAGCGATGTGAACTAGATTACTGACTCTAGTAAACCCTTTGGGTGTTGGTCACATGACGATGTGAACTATGGGTGTTAATCATATACAGATATGAATATTGATGTTAAATCACATGGCAATGTGAACTAGATTATTGACTCTAGTGCAAGTGGGAGATTGAAGGAAATATGCCCTAGAGGCAATAATAAAGTTATTATTTATTTCCTTATTTCATGATAAATGTTTATTATTCATGCTAGAATTGTATTAACCGGAAACATAATACATGTGTGAATACATAGACAAAAAGAGTGTCACTACTATGCCTCTACTTGACTAGCTCGTGAATCAAAGATGGTTAAGTTTCCTAACCATAGACATGAGTTGTCATTTGATTAACAGGATCACATCATTAGGAGAATGATGTGATTGACATGACCCATTCCGTTAGCCTAGCACTTGATCGTTTAGTATGTTTCTATTGCTTTCTTCATGACTTATACATGTTCCTGTAACTATGAGATTATGCAACTCCCATTTATCGGAGGAACACTTTGGGTGCTACCAAACGTCACAACGTAACTGGGTGATTATAAAGGAGTACTACAGGTGTCTCCAAAGGTACATGTTGGGTTGGCGTATTTCGAGATTAGGTTTTGTCACTCCGATTGTCGGAGAGGTATCTCTGGGCCCTCTCGGTAATGCAAATCACTATAAGCCTTGCAAGCAATGTGACTAATGAGTTAGTTGCGGGATGATGCATTACGTAACGAGTAAAGAGACTTGCCAGTAACGAGATTGAACTAGGTATTGAGATACCGACGATCGAATCTCGGGCAAGTAACATACCGATGACAAAGGGAACAACGTATGTTGTTATGCGGTTTGACCGATAAAGATCTTCGTAGAATATGTAGGAGCCAATATGAGCATCCAGGTTCCGCTATTGGTTATTGACCGAGAATAGTTCTAGGTCATGTCCACATAGTTCTCGAACCCGTAGGGTCCGCACGCTTAACGTTACGATGACAATTTTATTATGAGTTTATAAGTTTTGATGTACCGAAGGAGTTCGGAGTCCCAGATGAGACCGGGGACATGACGAGGAGTCTCGAAATGGTCGTGACATAAAGATCGATATATTGGACGACTATATTCGGACTTCGGAAAGGTTCCGAGTGATTCGAGTATTTATCGGAGTACCGGAGAGTTACGGGAATTCGCCGGGGAGAAGTATTGGGCCTTATTGGGCCATACGGGAAAGAGAGAGGGGCTGCCTAGGGCAGGCCGCGCGCCCCCCAAGGCCTAGGCCGAATTGGACTAGGGGGAGGGGCCGCACCCCCTCCTTCCTTCCCTTCTCTCTTCCCTTTCCTTCTCTCCTACTCCTACTACATGGAAGGTCTCCTAGTTGGACTAGGAAAGGAGGGAGTCCTACTCCCGGTGGGAGTAGGACTCCTCCCTGGTGCGCCCTCCCTTGGCCGGCCGCCTCCTCCCCCTTGCTCCTTTATATACGGGGGCAGGGGGGCACCCTAGAACACACAAGTTGATCTACGGATCGTTCCTTAGCCGTGTGCGGTGCCCCCCTCCACCATATTCCACCTCGGTCATATCGTCGCGGAGTTTAGGCGAAGCCCTGCGCCGATAGAACATCATCATCGTCACCACGCCGTTGTGCTGACGGAACTCATCCCCGGCGCTTTGCTGGATCGGATCCCAGGGATCGTCATTGAGCTGAACGTGTGCTGAACTCGGAGGTGCCGTACGTTCGGTACTTGGATCGGTCGGATCGTGAAGACGTATGACTACATCAACCGCGTTGTCATAACACTTCCGCTTACGGTCTATGAGGGTACATGGACAATACTCTCCCCTCTCGTTGCTATGCCATCACCATGATCTTGCCTGTGCGTAGGATTTTTTTTGAAATTACTACGTTCCCCAACAATCTGTTGATCAACGAGCTAGTCAACTAGAGGATCACTAGGGACTTGTTGTGGTCTATGTATTCACACATGTATTACGATTTCCGGATAATATAATTATAGCATGAACAATAGACAATTATCATGAACAAAGAAATATAATAATAACCATTTTATTATTGCCTCTAGGGCATATTTCCAACAGTCTCCCACTTGCACTAGAGTCAATAATCTAGTTACATTGTGATGTATCGAACACCCATAGCGTTCTGGTGTTGATCATGTTTTGCTCTAGGGAGAGGTTTAGTCAACGGTTCTGCTATATTCAGATCTGTATGTACTTTACAAATATCTATGTCTCCATCTTGAACATTTTCACGGATGGAGTTGAAGTGACGCTTGATGTGCCTGGTCTTCTTGTGAAACCTGGGTTCCTTGGCAAGTGCAATAGCTCCAGTGTTGTCACAGAAGAGTGTGATCGGCCCCGACGCATTGGGTATGGCTCCTAGGTCGGTGATGAACTCCTTCACCCAGATAGCTTCATGCGCTGCCTCCGAGGCTGCCATGTACTCCGCTTCACATGTAGATCCCGCCAAGACGCTCTGCTTGCAACTGCACCAGCTTACTGCCCCACCATTCAAAATATACACGTATCTGGTTTGTGACTTAGAGTCATCCAGATCTATGTTGAAGCTAGCGTCGATGTAACCCTTTACGACGAGCTCTTTGTCACCTCCATATACGAGAAACACATCCTTAGTCCTTTTCAGGTACTTAAGGATGTTCTTGACCGTTGTCCAGTGTTCCATGCCAGGATTACTTTGGTACCTTCCTAGCAAACTTATGGCAAGGTTTATATCAGGTCTGGTACAGGTCATGGCATACATGATAGACCCTATGGCTGAGGCATAGGGGACGACACTCATCTTTTCTCTATCTTCTGCCGTGGTCGGGCATTGAGCCGAGCTCAATTTCACACCTTGCAACACAGGCAAGAACCCCTTCTTGGACTGATCCATATTGAACTTCTTCAATATCTTATCAAGGTATGTGCTTTGTGAAAGACCTATGAGGCGTCTTGATCTATCTCTATAGATTTTGATGCCTAATATGTAAGCAACTTCTCCAAGGTCCTTCATTGAGAAACACTTATTCAAGTAGGCCTTAATGCTGTCCAAAAGTTCTATATCATTTCCCATCAAAAGTATGTCATCCACATATAATATGAGAAATGCTACAGAGCTCCCACTCACTTTCTTGTAAACGCAGGCTTCTCCATAAGTCTGCATAAACCCAAACGCTTTGATCATCTCATTAAAGCGAATGTTCCAACTCCGAGATGCTTGCACCAGCCCATAGATGGAGCGCTGGAGCGTGCATACCTTGTTAGCATTCTTAGGGTCGACAAAACCTTCCGGCTGCATCATATACAGTTCTTCCTTATGGTGACCGTTAAGGAATGCCGTTTTGATGTCCATTTGCCATATCTCATAATCATAGTATGCGGCAATTGCTAACATGATTCGGACGGACTTCAGCTTCGCTACGGGAGAGAATGTCTCATCGTAGTCAATCCCTTGAACTTGTCGATAATCCTTAGCGACAAGTCGAGCTTATATATGGTAACATTACCATCTGCGTCCGTCTTCTTTTTAAAGATCCATTTGTTTTCTATTGCTCGCCGATCATCGGGCAAGTCTGTCAAAGTCCACACTTTGTTTTCATACATGGATCCTATCTCGGATTGCATGGCTTCAAGCCATTTGTTGGATTCTGGGCCCGCCATCGCTTCTTCATAGTTCAAAGGTTCACCGTTGTCTAACAACATGATTTCCAAGACAGGGTTGCCGTACCACTCTGGTGCGGAATGTGTCCTTGTGGACCTTCGAAGTTCAGTAGGAGCTTGATCCGAAGTATCTTGATCATCATCATTAACCTCCTCTCTTGTCAGTGCAGGCACCACAGGAACATCTTCCTGAGTTGTGCTACTTACCGTTTCAAGAGGCAGTACTTCGTCAAGCTCCACTTTCCTCCCACTTAATTCTTTCGAGAGAAACTCTTTCTCCAGAAAGGACCCATTCTTGGCAACAAAAATCTTGCCCTCGGATCTTAAGTAGAAGGTATACCCAATGGTTTCCTTAGGGTATCCTATGAAGACGCATTTTTCTGACTTGGGTTCGAGCTTCTCAGGTTGAAGTTTCTTGACATAAGCATCACATCCCCAAACTTTTAGAAATGACAGCTTAGGTTTCTTCCCAAACCATAATTCATACGGTGTCGTCTCAACGGATTTAGACGGTGCCCTATTTAAAGTGAATGTAGCTGTCTCTAGAGCGTATCCCCAAAATGATAGCGGTAAATCGGTAAGTGACATCATAGATCGCACCATATCCAATAGAGTGTGATTACGATGTTCGGACACACCATTTCGCTGAGGTGTTCCAGGAGGCGTGAGTTGTGAAATGATTCCACATTTCCTTAAGTGTGTACCAAATTCGTGACTTAAATATTCACCCCCACGATCTGATCGTAAGAACTTTATCTTTCGATCACGTTGATTCTCTACCTCATTCTGAAATTCCTTGAACTTTTCAAAGGTCTCAAACTTGTGTTTCATTAAGTAGACATACCCATATCTACTCAAGTCATCAGTGAGAGTGAGAACATAATGATATCCTCCGCGAGCCTCAACGCTCATTGGACCGCACACATCAGTATGTATGATTTCCAATAAGTTGGTTGCTCGCTCCATCGTTTCGGAGAACGGAGTCTTGGTCATTTTGCCCATGAGGCATGGTTCGCAAGTGTCAAACGATTCATAATCTAGAGACTCTAAAAGTCCATCAGCATGGAGCTTCTTCATGCGCTTGACACCAATGTGACCAAGGCGGCAGTGCCACAAGTATGTGGGACTATCGTTATCAACTTTACATCTTTTGGTATTCAGATTATGAATATGTGTAACATTGCGCTCGAGATTCATTAAGAATAAACCATTCACCAGCGGGGCATGACCATAAAACATATCACTCATATAAATAGAACAACCATTATCCCCGGATTTAAATGAGTAGCCATCTCGAATTAAACGAGATCCTGATACAATGTTCATGCTCAAAGCTGGTACTAAATAACAATTATTGAGGTTTAAAACTAATCCCGTAGGTAAATGTAGAGGTGGCATGCCGACGGTGATCACATCGACCTTGGAACCATTCCCGACGCGCATCGTCACCTCGTCCTTCGCTAGTCTCCGCTTATTCTGCAGCTCCTGCTTTGAGTTACAAATATGAGCAACCGCACCGGTATCAAATACCCAGGAGCTACTACGAGCACTGGTAAGGTACACATCAATTACATGTATATCACATATACCTTTGGTTTTGCTGGCCTTCTTGTCTGCTAAGTACTTGGGGCAGTTCCGCTTCCAGTGACCACTTCCCTTGCAATAAAAGCACTCAGTCTCAGGCTTGGGTCCATTGTTTGACTTCTTCCCGGCAACTGGCTTACCGGGCGCGGCAACTCCCTTGCCATCCTTCTTGAAGCTCTTCTTACCCTTGCCCTTCTTGAACTTAGTGGTTTTATTCACCATCAACACTTGATGTTCCTTTTTGATCTCTACCTCTGCCGATTTCAGCATTGAATATACCTCAGGAATAGTCTTTTCCATCCCCTGCATATTGAAGTTCATCACAAAGCTCTTGTAGCTTGGTGGGAGCGACTGGAGGATTCTGTCAATGACCGTGTCATCCGGGATATTAACTCCCAGCTGAGTCAAGCAGTTGTGCAACCCAGACATCTTGAGTATGTGCTCACTAACAGAACTATTTTCCTCCATCTTACAGCTGAAGAACTTGTCGGAGACTTCATATCTCTCGGCCCGGGCATGAGCTTGGAAAACCATTTTCAGCTCTTCAAACATCTCGTATGCTCTGTGTTGCTCAAAACGCT
Organism: Triticum aestivum; assembly: GCF_018294505.1. Taxonomy (NCBI): domain Eukaryota; kingdom Viridiplantae; phylum Streptophyta; class Magnoliopsida; order Poales; family Poaceae; genus Triticum; species Triticum aestivum. Next base: position 212,661,799 of record NC_057801.1, read on the forward strand.
TTTGGAGCCCCGGTTCTAAGCTGTAAAGCATGCTGCACTGAACGAGGGAGTAATCATCAGCACGAGACTGCCAAGCGTTCATAACGTCTTGGTTCTCTGGGATTGGTGCTTCACCTAGCGGCGCTTCTAGGACATAATCTTTCTTGGCAACTATGAGGATGATCCTCAGGTTCCGGACCTAGTTCGTATAGTTGCTGCCATCATCTTTCAGCTTGGTTTTCTCTAGGAACGCGTTGATGTTGAGGTGGACATGAGCGTTGGCCATTTGATCTACAAGACATTTTGCAAAGGTTTTAGACTAATTTCATGATAATTAAGTTCATCTAATCAAATTATTCAATGAACTCCCACTTAGACAGACATCCCTCTAGTCATCTAAGTGAAACATGATCCGAGCCAACTAGGCCGTGTCCGATCATCATGTGAGACGGACTAGTTAACATCGGTGAACATCTTCATGTTGATCATATCTTCTATACGACTCATGCTCAACCTTTCGGTCTTCCGTGTTCTGAGGCCATGTCTGTACATGCTAGGCTCGTCAAGTCAACCTAAGTGTATTGCGTGTGTAAATCTGGCTTACACCCGTTGTATTCGAACGTTAGGATGTATCACACCCGATCATCACGTGGTGCTTCGAAACAACGAACCTTCGCAACGGTGCACAGTTAGGGGGAACACTTTTCTTGAAATTATTTCGAGGGATCATCTTATTTAAGCTACCGTCGTTCTAAGCAAATAAGATGTAAAACATGATAAACATCACATGCAATCAAATAGTGACATGATATGGCCAATATCATATTGCTCCTTTGATCTCCATCTTCGGGGCACCATGATCATCTTCGTCACCGGCATGACACCATGATCTCCATCATCATGTCTTCATGAAGTTGTCACGCCAACGACTACTTGTACTTCTATGGCTAACACGTTTAGCAATAAAGTAAAGTAATTTACATGGCGTTCTTCAATGACACGCAGGTCATACAATAATAAAGACAACTCCTATGGCTCCTACCGGTTTTCATACTCATCGACATGCAAGTCGTGATTCCTATTACAAGAACATGATCATCTCATACATCACATATACTCCCTCCGTCCGGAAATACTTGTCATCAAAATGAATAAAAGGGGATGTATCTAGATGTATTTTAGTTCTAGATACATCCACTTTTGTCCATTTTGATGACAAGTATTTCCGGACGGAGGGAGTATCATTCATCACATCCTTTGGCCATATCACATCACAAAATACTTGCTGCAAAAACAAGTTAGACGTCCTCTAATTGTTGTTGCAAGTTTTTACGTGGCTTCTATAGGTGTTCTAGCAAGAACGTTTCTTACCTACGTAAAACCACAACGTGATATGCCAGTTTCTATTTACCCTTCATAAGGACCCTTTTCATCGAATCCGCTCCAACTAAAGTGGGAGAGACAGACACCCGCTAGCCACCTTATGCAACTAGTGCATGTCAGTCGGTGGAACCTGTCTCACGTAAGCATACGTGTAAGGTCGGTCCGGGCCGCTTCATCCCACGATGCCGCCGAAGCAAGATAAGACTAGTAGTGGCAAGAAAATTAACAACATCTACGCCCACAACTGCTTTGTGTTCTACTCGTGCATAGTAACTACGCATAGACCTGGCTCATGATGCCACTGTTGGGGAAAGTTGCATAAAATAAAAATTTTCCTACGTTCACCAAGATCAATCTATGGAGTCATCTAGCAATGAGAGAGGGGAGTGCATCTACATACCCTTGTAGATCGCGTGCGGAAGCGTTCAAGAGAACGGGGTTGAGGGAGTCGTACTCGTCGTGATCCAAATCACCGGAGATCCTAGCGCCGAACGGACGGCACCTCCGCGTTCAACACATGTACAGTTGGGAAGACGTCTCCTCCTTCTTGATCCAGCAAGGGGGAAGGAGAGGTTGATGAAGATCCAGCAGCACGACGGCGTGGTGGTGGATGCAGCAGTGATCACGGCAGAGCTTCGCCGAGCTTCTGCGAGAGGGAGAGGTGTAGCAGGGGAGAGAGAGGCGCCAAGACTTGGGGCGCGGCTGCCCTCCCTCCCCCTTCTTTATATAGGCCCCCCTGGGGGGCGCCGGCCCTAGGAGATGAGATCTCCAAGGGGGGGCGGCGGCCAAGGGGGTGGCTTGCCCCCCAAGGCAAGTGGAGGCGCCCCCCACACCCTAGGGTTTCCAACCCTAGGCACAGGGGGGCCCAAGGGGGGCGCACCAGCCCACCAGGGGCTGGTTCCCCTCCCCACTTCAGCCCACGGGGCCCTCCGGGATAGGTGGCCCCACCCGATGGACCCCCGGGACCCTTCCGGTGGTCCCGGTACAGTACCGGTGACCCCCGAAACTTTCCCGATGGCAGAAACTGCACTTCCTATATATAATTCTTCACCTCCGGACCATTCCGGAACTCCTCGTGACGTCCGGGATCTCATCCGGGACTCCGAACAACTTTCGGGTTACTGCATACTCATATCTCTACAACCCTAGCATCACCGAACCTTAAGTGTGTAGACCCTACGGGTTCGGGAGACATGCAGACATGACCGAGACGCCTCTCCGGTCAATAACCAATAGCGGGATCTGGATACCCATGTTGGATCCTACATGCTCCTCGATGATCTCATCGGATGAACCACGATGTCGAGGATTCAATCAATCCCGTATACAATTCCCTTTGTCAATCAGTACGTTACTTGCCTGAGACTCGATCGTCGGTATCCCAATACCTCGTTCAATCTCGTTACCGACAAGTCACTTTACTCATACCATAATGCATGATCCCGTGACCAGACACTTGGTCACATTGAGCTCATTATGATGATGCATTACCGAGTGGGCCCATAGATACCTCTCCGTCATACGGAGTGACAAATCCCAGTCTCGATTCGTGCCAACCCAACAGACACTTTCAGAGACGCCCGTAGTGCACCTTTATAGTCACCCAGTTACGTTGTGACCTTTGGCACACCCAAAGCACTCCTACGGTATCCGGGAGTTGCACAATCTCATGGTCTAAGGAAATGATACTTGACATTTGGAAAATCTCTAGCGAAACGAACTACACGATCTTTGTGCTATGCTTAGGATTGGGTCTTGTCCATCACATCATTCTCCTAATGATGTGATCCCATTATCAATGACATCCAATGTCCATAGTCAGGAAACCATGACTATCTGTTGATCAACGAGCTAGTCAACTAGAGGCTCACTAGGGACTTGTTGTGGTCTATGTATTCACACATGTATTACGATTTCCAGATAATACAATTATAGGATGAACAATAGACAATTATCATGAACAAAGAAATATAATAATAACCATTTTATTATTGCCTCTAGGGCATATTTCCAACATATCCCGTCCGCTATCTCCTTATCAGAAAAAGGTTTGCATAGCATATCATTGTCCTGGTCTGAAATATGAAGGAAATATGCCCTAGAGGCAATAATAAAGTTATTATTTATTTCCTTATATCATGATAAATGTTTATTATTCATTCTAGAATTGTATTAACCGGAAACATAATACATGTGTGAATACATAGACAAAGAGAGTGTCACTGGTATGCCTCTACTTGACTAGCTCGAGAATCAAAGACGGTTAAGTTTCCTAACCATAGACATGAGTTGTCAATTGATTAACGGGATCACATCATTAGGAGAATGATGTGATTGACTTGACCCATTCCGTTAGCTTAGCACTTGATCGTTTAGTATGTTGCTATTGCTTTCTTCATGACTTATACATGTTCCTATGACTATGAGATTATGCAACTCCCGTTTACCGGAAGGACACTTTGTGTGCTACCAAACATCACAACGTAACTGGGTGATTATAAAGGAGCTCTACAGGTGTCTCCGAAGATATGTGTTGAGTTGGCGTATTTCGATATTAGGATTTGTCACTCCGATTGTCGGAGAGGTATCTGTGGGCCGTCTCGGTAATGCACATCACTATAAGCCTTGCAAGCAATGTGACTAATGAGTTAGTTGCGGGATGATGCATCACATAACGAGTAAATAGAATTGCCGGTGACGAGATTGAACTAGGTATTGAGATACCAACGATCGAATCTCGGGCAAGTAACATACCGATGACAAAGGGAACAACGTATGTTGTTATGCGGTTTGACCGATAAAGATCTTCGTAGAATATGTGGGAGCCAATATGATCATCCAAGTTCTGCTATTGGTTATTGACCGAAGACGTGTCTCGGTCATGTCTACATAGTTCTCGAACCCGTAGGTTTCGCACGCTTAAAGTTTGATGATGGTTATATTATGAGTTGATGTGTTTTGATGTACCGAAGGTAGTTCGGAGTCCCGGATGAGATCGGGGACATGATGTGGAGTCTCGAAATGGTCGAGACATAAAGATTTATATATTGGAAGCCTATATTTGGATGTCAGAAGTGTTCTGGGTGAAATCGGGATTTTACCGGAGTACCGGGGGGTTATCGGAACTACCCGGGGGCTTAATGGGCCTACATGGGCCTTAGTGGAAATAGAGGGCAGCAAGGGGAGTGTGGAGCGCCCCCCCAAGGCCCAAACCAAATTGGTTTAGGGCAAGGGGGGCCGGCCCCCTCTTTCCTTCTCCTCTTCTCCCTTTCCTTCCCCCTTCTCCTTGTCCAAACAAGGAAGAAGGGAGTCCTACTCCCGGTGGGAGTAGGACTCCCCATGGCGCGCCCCCTCCTAGGCCGGCCGCCCCCTCCCCCCTTGCTCCTTTATATACGGGGGCAGGGGGGCACCTCTAGGCACAACAATTGATCTCTTGATCTCTTAGCCATGTGCGGTGCCCCCTCCACCATAGTCCTCCTTGATAATATTGTAGCGGTGCTTAGGCGAAGCCCTGCGACGGTAGAACATCAAGATCGTCACCACGCCGTCGTGCTGACGGAACTCTCCCTCGACACTCGGCTGGATTGGAGTTCGAGGGACGTCATCGAGCTGAACGTGTGCTAGAACTCGGAGGTGCCGTAGTTTCGGTGCTTGATCGGTCGGGCCGTGAAGACGAACGACTACATCAACCATATTGTTCTAACGCCTCCGCTTTTGGTCTATGAGGGTACGTGGACACACTCTCCCCTCTCGTTGGTATGCATCACCATGATCTTGCGTGTGCGTAGGAATATTTTTGAAATAACTACGTTCCCCAACAGTGGCATCCGAGCCAGGTTTTATGCGTAGATGTTATATGCACATGTAGAAAACAAGTGAGTTGTGGGCGATACAAGTCATGCTGCTTACCAGCATGTCATACTTTGGTTCATCGGTATTGTTGGATGAAGCGGCCCGGACCGACATTACGCGTACGCTTACGTGAGACTGGTTCTACTGACGTGCTTTGGACACAGGTGGCTGGCAGGTGTCAGTTTCTCCAACTTTAGTTGAACCGAGTGTGGCTATGCCCGGTCCTTGTGAAGGTTAAAACAACACTAACTTGACGAACTATCGTTGTGGTTTTGATGCGTAGGTAAGAACGGTTCTTGCTCAGCCCATAGCAGCCACGTAAAATTTGCAACAACAAAGTAGAGGACATCTAACTTGTTTTTGCAGGGCATGTTGTGATGTGATATGGTCAAGACGTGATGCTATATTTTATTGTATGAGATGATCATGTTTTGTAACCGAGTTATCGGCAACTGGCAGGAGCCATATGGTTGTCGCTTTATTGTATGAAATGCAAGCGCCCTGTAATTGCTTTACTTTATCACTAAGCGGTAGCGATAGTCGTAGAAGCAATAGATGGTGTAACGACAACGATGCTACAATGGGGATCAAGGTGTCGCGCTGGTGACGATGGTGATCACGACGGTGCTTCGGAGATGGAGATCACAAGCACAAGATGATGATGGCCATGTCATATCACTTATATTGATTGCATGTGATGTTTATCCTTTATGCATCTTATTTTTCTTTGATTGACGGTATCATTTTAAAATGATCTCTCACTGATTATAAAGAAGTGTTCTCCCTGAGTATGCACCATTGCGAAAGTTCTTTGTGCTGAGACACCACGTGATGATCGGGTGTGATAGGCTCTACGTTCAAATACAACGGGTGCAAAACAGTTGCACACGTGGAATACTCAGGTTAAACTTGACGAGCCTAGCATATATAGATATGGCCTCAGAACACGGAGACCAAAAGGTCGAACATGAATCATATAGTAGATATGATCAACATAGTGATGTTCACCATTGAAAACTACTCCATCTCACGTGATGATCGGACAGGGTTTAGTTGATTTGGATCACGTGATCACTTAGATGACTAGAGAGATGTCTGTCTAAGTGGGAGTTCTTAAGTAATATGATTAATTGAACTTAATTTATCATGAACTTAGTCCTGGTAGTATTTTGCAAATTATGTTGTAGATCAATAGCTCGCGTTGTTGCTTTCATATGTTTATTTTGATATGTTCCTAGAGAAAATTATGTTGAAAGATGTTAGTAGCAATGATGCGGATTGGATCCGTGATCTGAGGTTTATCCTCATTGCTTCACAGAAGAATTATGTCCTTAATGCACCGCTAGGTGACAGACCTATTGCAGGAGCAGATGTAGATGTTATGAACGTTTGGCTAGCTCAATATGATGACTACTTGATAGTTTAGTGCACCATGCCTAACGGCTTAGAATCGGGACTTCAAAGACGTTTTGAACGTCATGGACCATATGAGATGTTCCAGGAATTGAAGTTAATATTTCAAGCAAATACCCGAGTTGAGAGATATGAAGTCTCCAACAAGTTCTATAGCTAAAAGATGGAGGAGAATCACTCAACTAGTGAGCATGTGCTCAGATTGTCTGGGTACTACAATCGCTTGAATCAAGTGGGAGTTAATCTTCCAGATAAGATAGTGATTGACAGAGTTCTCTAGTGACCGTCACCAAGTTACTAGAATTTCGTGATGAACTATAGTATGCAAGGGATGACTAAAACGATTCTCGAGTGCTTCGTGATGTTAAAATCGATGAAATGTAGAAATCAAGAAAGAGCATCAAGTGTTGATGATTGACAAGACCACTAGTTTCAAGAGAAGGGCAAAGGGAAAGAAAGGGAACTTCAAGTAGAATGACAAGCAAGTTGTCACTCCTGCGAAGAAGCCCAAAGCTAGACCAAAGCCTAAAACTGAGTGCTTACACTGCAAAGGAAATTTTCACTGGAAGCGGAAATGCCTTGAATATTTGGTGGATAAGAAGGATGGCAAATTGAACAAGGGTATATTTGATATACATGTTATTGATGTGTGCCTTACTAGTGTTTATAGTAGCCCCTGAGTATTTGATACTTGTTCGGTAACTCGAAACAGGAGTTACAGAATAAACAGAGACTAGTTGAAGGGGAAGTGACGATGAGTGTTGGAAGTAGTTCCAAGATTGATATGATCATCATCACACACTCCCTATATTTTCGAGATTAGTGTTAAACCTAAATAAATGTTATTTGGTGTTTGCGTTGAGCATAAATATGATAAGATCATGTTTATTGCGATATGATTATTCATCTAAGATAGAGAATAAATTTTTATTATGTTTACATGAATAAAACCTTCTATGGTCATACACCCAATGGTGATGGTTTATTGAATCTTGATCATAGTGATACACATATTCATAATGTTAATGCCAAAATATGCAAAGTTAATAATGATAGAGCAATTTATTTGTGGCACTGCCGTTTGGGTCATATCGATGTAAAGCGCATGAAGAAACTCCATAAAGATGGATTTTCGGAATCACTTGGTTATGAATCATTTGATGCTTGCGAACTGTGCTTTTTGGGCAAGATGACTAAAACTCCGTTCTCTTGAACAATGGAACGAGCTACTAACTTGTTCGAAATAATACATACCGATGTATGTGGTCCAATGAGTGTTGATGCTCGTGGCGGGTATCGTTATTTTCTGACCTTCACAGATGATTTGAGCAGATTTGCGTATATCTACTTAATGAAGCACAAGTCTGAAACATTTGAAAAGTTCAAAGAATTTCAAAGTGAAGTGGAGAATCATCGTAACAAGAAAATAAAGTTTCTACAATCTGATTGTAGAGAAGAATATTTGAGTTACGAGTTTGGCCTTCATTTTAAACAATGTGGAATAGTTTCACAGCTCATGCCACATGGAACACCATAGCGTAATGGTGTGTCCGAACGTCGTAACCGCACTTTATTGGATATGGTGCGATCTATGATGTATCTTACCAATTTACCACTATCGTTTTGGGGTTATGCATTAGAGATAGCTGCATTCACTTTAAATAGGGCACCATCTAAATCCGTTGAGACGACACCATATGAACTATGGTTTAGCAGTAAACCTAAGCTGTCATTTCTTAAAGTTTGGAGTTGCAATGCTTATGTGAAAAAGGTTTCAACCTGATAAGCTCGAACCCAAATCGGAGAAGTGCGTCTTCGTAGAATACCCAAAGGAAACTGTTGGGTACACCTTCTATCACAGATCCGAAGGCAAAACATTCATTACTAAGAATGGATCCTTTCTAGAGAAGGAGTTTATCTCGAAAGAAGTGTGTGGGAGGAAAGTAGAGCTTGATAAGGTAATTTGTACCTTCTCCCGAATTGGAAAGTAGTTCATCACAGAAATCAGTTCCAATGATTCCTACACCAATTAGTGAGGAAGCTAATGATGATGATCATGAAACTTCAGATTAAGTTACTATAAAACCTCGTAGGTCTTTCAAAGTACAGTCCGCACCAGAGTGGTACGGTAATCCTATTCTGGAAGTCATGTTACTAGACCATGATAACCTATGAACTATGAGGAAGCAATGATGAGTAGCTCCATGCAGAGCATTATAGACATAGAATATTTGCGAAATACATACGGCTCTGAATGTGTCAGACCCATGACTAAACTTCTCTCGGAAGCAAAACATGATCATACCTTAGTACTCTTTGGGTGTTAATCACATAAGCGATGTGAACTAGATTATTGACTCTAGTAAACCCTTTGGGTGTTGATCACATGACGATGTGAACTATGGGTATTAATAACATAACGATGTGAATATTGGTGTTAAATCACATGGCGATGTGAACTAGATTATTGACTCTAGTGCAAGTGGGAGACTGAAGGAAATATGCCCTAGAGGCAATAATAAAGTTATTATTTATTTCCTTATATCATGACAAATATTTATTATTCATGCTAGAATTGTATTAACCGGAAACATAATACATGTGTGAATACATAGACAAACAGAGTGTCACTAGTATGCCTCTACTTGACTAGCTCGTGAATCAAAAATGGTTAAGTTTCCTAACCATAGACATGAGTTGTCATTTGATTAATGGGATCACATCATTAGGAGAATGATGTGATTGACATGACCCATTCTGTTAGCTTAGCACTTGATCGTTTAGTATGTTGCTATTGCTTTCTTCATGACTTATACATGTTCCTATGACTATGAGATTGTGCAACTCCCATTTACCGGAGGAACACTTTGTGTGCTACCAAACGTCACAAAGTAACTGGGTGATTATAAAGGAGCTCTACTGGTGTCTCCGAAGGTACATGTTGAGTTGGCGTATTTCGAGATTAGGATTTGTCACTCCGATTGTCAGAGAGGTATCTTTGGGCCCTCTCGGTAATGCACATCACTATAAGCCTTGCAAGCAATGTGACTAATGAGTTAGTTGTGGGATGATGCATTACATAACGAGTAAAGAGACTTGCCGGTGACGAGATTGAACTAGGTATTGAGATACCGACGACCGAATCTCGGGCAAGTAACATACCGGTGACAAAGGGAACAATGTATGTTGTTATGCAGTTTGACCGATAAAGATCTTTGTAGAATATGTGGGAGCCAATATGAGCATCCAGGTTCCGCTATTGGTTATTGACCAGAGACGTGTCTTGGTCATGTCTACATAGTTCTCGAACCCGTAGGGTCCGCAGGCTTAAAGTTTGATGACGGTTATATTATGAGTTTATGTATTTTGATGTACCGAAGGTAGTTCAGAGTCCCGGATGAGATCGGGGACATTACGAGGAGTCTCGGAATGGTCAAGACATAAAGATTGGTATATTGGAAGCCTATATCTGGATGTCGGAAGTGTTCCGGGTGAAATCGGGATTTTACCGGAGTACCGGGGGGTTACCGGAACCCCCTGGGGGCTTAATGGGCCTACATGGGCCTTAGTGGAAATAGAGGGCAGCAAGGGGAGTGTGGGGGCACGCCCCCAAGGCCCAAACCGAATTGGTTTTGGGCAAGGGGGCCGACCCCCTCTTTCCTTCTCCTCTTCTCCCTTTCCTCCCCCCTTCGCCTAGTCCAAACAAGGAAGAAGGGAGTCCTACTCCCGGTGGGAGTAGGACTCCCCATGGCGCGCCCCCTCCTAGGCCGGCCGCCCCCTCCCCCCTTACCTCCTTTATATACGGGGGCAGGGGGGCACCTCTAGGCACAACAATTGATCTCTTAGCCGTGTGCGGTGCCCCCTCCACCATAGTCCTCCTCGATAATATTATAGCGGTGAACATCAAGATCATCACCACGCCATCGTGCTGACGGAACTCTCCCTCGACACTCGGCTGGATCGAAGTTCGAGGGACGTCATCGAGCTGAACATGTGCTAGAACTCGGAGGTGCCGTAGTTTTGGTGCTTGATCGGTCGAGCCGTGAAGACGTACGACTACATCAACCGCATTGTTTTAACGCTTCCGCTTTCGGTCTACGAGGGTACGTGGACACACTCTCCCCTCTCGTTGCTATGCATCACCATGATCTTGCGTGTGCGTAGGAATTTTTTTGAAATTACTATGTTCCCCAACAAAATATTCCTCTCCAACAACTCCAGGACCGGCCTAGCATTAAGGCTTGGATTAGCAGTGAAAACCCCCTGAAAATATTTCATTTGCCATCATACTAATCGTAGCAAAATCTGAATGAAGATTGCCAATACTATCCGCAAGATCTCGGATTTTATTTTTCCTTGCTCTCAATACCACCTTACTCTGAATTTTTTTCGTATTTTGATCGCCCTCCTTCAACCAGTTTATCCTTGAACATTGCAACCACATCATCTCCTCCTGATACATGAGTTCATTCATTCTGTTAGTATTTCCTTGATATCATTTCTATCCGTGTTCATGTTCATTAACTCTTCCAACTGTGTGCGTGATTTTGCAAGTTCTCTTGAGATATTTCCAAATTTTCGGCTCCATAAACGAAGTGCATCCATGGTTCTATTTAACACATCTTGTAACTGTGCCATATTTTGTATGTTCCCAACAGAGGACCAGGCGTCCTTTATAACATCCGGGAGGCCCTCATCATGCTCCCAAATAACCTCATCGCCCTGAGTCCGGCTCTCCCTTAAGTAGCAGTGCTATGTGCTCTGAGCAAGGCGAGGCCACATGCACAACTGACGAGTGAGCAAATAGGTGTCGCCATGTCGCGGTAGCTACTGATCTGTCCAAATGAACCTGCACATTTGCTGCACCATGCCTTCTATTGTCACATGTAAATGGCACACCAGAGAAGCCGAGGTCCACTAGATTGCATATTTCCAACGTGTCCTGAAACACCCGCATCTGCGCCTCCGGGCGTGGTGTTGCTGACATATGCTCGAAACTCCACAAAGCTTTGATGAAGTTGCCGATTACTAGCCATGGGAGATCATTAACAGTTTCCAAGTTCTGCAACTTTGTCCACATAAGGTGTCTTTTTTCAACTCGTGGTTTGCCATAAACACAAGTAAGACGCCACTGTTCTTCATCCGCTCGTGTCCGCACCAACACATCAATGTATCTCTCTTCTTTGTCCAGGACCATAACATCAACAGATTCATGCTAATAAAGAGCCAGACCACCACTTAAGCCCTCACTATCCACTTAGACAAAACCCTTCAAACCCAAACGATTCCTTATTCTCTTCATCTTTCCCTCCTTCTCCCTAGTTTCATACAAGAACACAAAAACAGGGGAATGCGACTGTGCGATTGTCGCCAACTCTCGAACTATCCGGGTATTCCCCCTCCCCGGCAGTTCCAACTTAGAAGATTCATTGGGTTCGGCGGTCCTCCATCTCAGAGGCCGCCTCATCCTCAATTGTGTAGTCCATGTCCGCACCAGCCACTCCTTCCCCCTGCCTCCTCTTGACTATAGGAACTTTCCCAGGAGTAGAATTTGGTTCTCCTGGTCCACTAACTATATTTGCAACAGACCCACCTTCAATTAGTAGCACAATATCAGCCACCTTTCCAACTAAGTTTGGCACCTGCTGACCGCGCACATTGATAGTTCCATCATCTCTAACTAACCTCTCTCGAGCCGATCTGTCCCCGTCAACATTCTATACCCCGTTGCCTTCCCAGCCTCCCATACCCATGCCAACATTAACAAGGCCATCACACCTTCCCCTTCCCCCGCCATTAGCTGATCTACCTCCTCTATCCCCTCTGCCATTCCTTCCTCTTCTCCCCCTCGACTGCCACCCTTGCCAGCATCACCTAAACCATTCCCTCTGCCACCCATACTTCCTCCACTCGCAGGTTCATTATTCCAGTGCAACCAATCCCCCCCATTCACGCGAGCTTGGATCATGTATGCCATCCCTGCACTCCTTCACAACATGTCCCATACAGCCATAGAAGAAGCAGAAATCCAGTAGCTTCTCATAGAACATTGGGTACTTCTTCCTCTCTTTAAGAGTAATGGGCACAAACCTCCCAATTGGATCATTTACATTGACAAAAACTTTTACCCTCAGATAATTAGATGGGTTGATTTTTCCTTCATTAACAACTACCATAAAAGGTGGGTGTCCTACCTTCTTTGCCACTTTCTTAGTGAGCTCCTTCTTCCTAGTCAACCCGTCGGCTAGACCTTTAATTCTTTCCCATAGCGGAAACATGTCTAGTGCATAGTCAGAAACATTCGTGAACCCATCATATTCCACTATCACCACCGGATCTCTACGAAATTGCCCGGCCCCCCTTCCATCACCCGTTTCCAATCTCCCAAGCAGCGGCACTGGGCTAGGAACAAATTCGGTTCTTTGATGTTGAAGGTTACACTAGAAAAAAACCACTTCCGTGATGATACGTGTTTGTCACAGTAGGTCACGTTTTCTGTCATGCATGTAAATCCATGACGATTTTATGACAGAATCAAGACAGTCGTACTTGTGCTATCGTATAAGTGTTCCATGACATTACCAAAAGTATCATCATGGAAGTGTCCACTTCCATGACGATAAATCGCGCGTCATAGAAGTGCTTTCGTCAAGGGTGAACGACATGTTGCATCAACCGTAAGGGGTCGCCGTTAAGCTACCGGGTTCTGGTTTGGATCCGATAACTCGTTAACAGCCCGGACCAATGGGGATTTTCCATGTGTCAAATTCTCATTGCAGTGGAGCCACATGTCGGCTCACCGTTGGGAGATATGTCATCCACTCATTGGACCGAAGGTGCGTGGCATGATGTCTACTACACAACCTTCTTCTTGTAGACATTGTTGGGCCTGCAAGTGCACATGTTTGTAGGATACTAGCAAATTTCCCTCAAGTGGATGACCCAAGGTTTATCAATCCGTAGGAGGCGTAGGATGAAGATGGTCTCTCTCAAACAACCCTGCAACCAAATAACAAAGAGTCTCTTGTGTCTCCAACACACCCCAATACAATGGTAAATTGTATAGGTGCACTAGTTCGGTGAAGAGATGGTGATACAAGTGCAATACGGATAGTAGATGTGGGTATTTGTAATCTGAAAATATAAAAACAGCAAGGTAACTAATGATAAAATGAGCACAAACGGTATTACAATGGTAGGAAACAAGGCATAGGGTTCATACTTTCACTAGTGCAAGTTCTCTCAACAATAATAACATTGATAGATCATATAACAATCCCTCAACATGCAACAAAGAGTCACTCCAAAGCCACTAATAGTGGAGAACAAACGAAGAGATTATCGTAGGATACGAAACCACCTCAAAGTTATCCTTTCTGTTCTATCTATTCAAGAGTCCATAGTAAAATAACATGAAGCTATTCTTTCTGTTCAATCTATCATAGAGTTCATACTAGAATAACACCTTAAGACACAAATCAACCAAAACCCTAATGTCACCTAGATACTCCATTGTCACCTCAAGTATCTGTGGGCATGATTATACGATATGCATCACACAATCTCAGATTCATCTATTTCAACCAACACAAAGTACTTCAAAGAGTGCCCCAAAGTTTCTACCGGAGAGTCAAGACGAAAACATGTGCAAACCCCTATGCATAGGTTCATGGGCGGTACCCGCAAGTTGATCACCAAAACATACATCAAGTGGATCACGTGATATCCCATTGTCACCACTGATAAGCACGTCAAGACATACATCAAGTGTTCTCAAATCCTTAAAGACTCAATCCGACAAGATAACTTCAATATGAAAACTCAACTCATCACAAGAGAGTAGATGGGGAGAAACATCATAAGATCCAACTATAATAGCAAAGCTCGCGATACATCAAGATCGTGCCATAGAGAGAACACGAGAGAGAGAGAGAGAGATCAAACACATAGATACTGGTACATACCCTCAGCCCCGAGGGTGAACTACTCCCTCCTCGTCAGGGAGAGCGCCGGGATGATGACGATGGCCACCAGTGAGGGATCCCCCCTCCGGCAGGGTGCCGGAACGGGCTCCCGAGAGGTTTTTGGTGGCTACAGAGGCTTGCGACGGCGGAAGTCCCGATCTATCTTCGTATTCGATGGTTTTAGGGTATATGGGAATATATAGGCAAAAAAAGTCGGTCGGGGGAGCCACGAGGGGCCCACGAGACAGGGGGGCACGCCCTCCTATCTCCTGGCCTCCTCGAAGCTTCCCTGGCTTGTACTCCAAGTCTCCCAGATCATGTTCGTTCCAAAAATCATGCTCCTGAAGGTTTCATTCCGTTTGGACTCCGTTTGATATTCCTTTTCTTCGAAACACTGAAATAGGTAATGAAACATCAATATGGGCTGGGCCTCCGGTTAATAGGTTAGCCCCAAAAGTAATATAAAAGTGTATAATAAAGCCCATAATCATTCAAAATAGATAATAATATAGCATGAATGCTTCATAAATTATAGATACGTTGGAGACGTATCAGTGTCCCCAAGCTTAATTCCTGCTCGTCCTCGAGTAGGTAAATGATAAAAGTAAGATTTTATGAAGTGTGAATGCTAGCAGGTGCACAAGTTTGATCAATGATAACTTCAATCACCTTTTCTAGCATGATTATATGTCATAACAGTAGTTCATCTCATAAAACTTCTCAAGATCAAGTAACAAGCTATTCACATGTTAAAGCATAGACCATAAACTTTATTAAAAACTAGCAAACTTCATTCTCAGTCATCAAACAATTACAATTCATCTTATTTTCAGGAAGGGTCTATGTCAGAGCTTTGAATTAGCAAACTCCACATACTCAACTATCATATAGTCTTCTACAATTGCTAACACTCACGCAATACTAATGGTTATGGAGTTTTAATCGGACACTGAGAAAGATAGGGGCTCATAGTGTTGCCTCCCAATGTATTCACCTTTGGGTGATGTCAACAATAATAGTTCTGTAAGTGCATCTAGTGCCCCTTAGTGATTTTGGTGTATTAAAGACTTATAGGTTAAGTGACTGATGCGTTTGTGAGTGTACACAGGTCTATAAGTCTATGAGGAGTTTGATATTTACAGAGAAAGCCGACCCCTAAAAATGAAGTTCTTCGACTGAAGACTTTGATATTCTGAAGACTTTCTGAAGATTTTGAAAGTGAAGAAATTGGTGTGACCTTGAAGACTTGGTATTCATTCGAGGAATATGAAGCGTGAAGACTTTTGTTTTCGTAGTTCCATTTTCTCTTTCTTGAGTCATAGGAAACACCGTACTGTTAAAGGGGGTCGAGGAAATACTAAGGAAAAATTTCCATGTGATGCTCAACTCAAAATCCTACACCTACCAATCCCTTCAAGTGAAGCCATTGGAAATCTCATACAGTTCAGTCAATTTCTTCAGTGACAGAGACGCAGTTCTTCTGGTCACTGAGGACTTTGCTCTGACTGAGGAGTTAGGAATTTGCCAGTGCGAATTGCCTACACAGTGAGGAACATGATAGCCCTGAGGAATTTGAGAGTCAAATTTCCGACCGTTGCTATGCTGCGCGCCGGCTGTCCAAAATATCTTATCCACCTAACGGTCATATCATTGAAGGGCATTTATGTCTTATCATGTCGGGCTGCTCCCTAGGCTATAAATAGCCGCCCCCTACAACCACTAGCTGGTTGGCTGCTCCGAGAGAACTTGACACTTGTCATCTGAGAGCAACCCATCCTCCGAGGACTTTGAGCGAAAATCATCAAGTGAGGAAAATCCCAAAACCAAACCCCGCACAAACCCAAAGTGATTGAGCATCACTGAAGAAATTGATCCTGCGTGGATCCGACGCTTGTTACCTTTGAAGACTGTGCCTCTTCCAGACGGTTAGGCGTCAAGGTCTAGAGCATCCAAGAGGAATTGTGGATCGCCGAGTGACCAAGTCTGTGAAGGTTTGGAAGTCACCTGAAGACTTACCACGAGTGATTGGACGAGGCCTGCGTGGTCTTAGTTCAAGGAGAATACAGTGAGGACGGGTGTCCTGAGTTGCGGCTCAGAGACTGGGTGTCCGGGACTGCGTTTCCTCGAGTTTAAATACTCAGCCGCTCCAACCAGACGTACAACTGAGACAGTAGTTGGAACTGGTTTACCAAATCCTTGTCTTCACCAACTAACTGGTTCTATTTCCTCAACCTTTTCATTTCCTCATTACTGTGTTGTATGTTGTTCATATCTGTGCTTGAAGACTTTAACTGAAGACTTTCACAAATTCCTCAGTTCAATTTCTTCAGTCTGTCCATCTTCATCTTGTTATCCTGTGTTTACGCTTTCTGTACTTTGTGCCAGTCTTCATTTCATCATGATGACTATGTTTGTATCCTGTTATGTTTACCTCTGAGTACTTATTCTGCTGCAAGTAGTTCTTCGCTAAGGAATTTCCTCACCAGCAAATTCCTTAGTGAAGAATTCATAAAAATCGCCTATTCACCCCCCTCTAGTCGATATAACGCACTTTCAATTGGTATCAGAGCAAGGTACTCCCTTGTTCTGTGTGATTTTGGTTTAACCGCCTGGAGTTTTAGTTATGTCGACCGCAGGTATGAAGAAGTGTGACATGCCCTATCTTTGACGGTCATGACTATCCCAAGTGGAAGGCCATGATGAGGAAGCGCCTCATGGCAAGGAACAGCAAGCTGTGGACCGTCACTGAGATTGGTCTTACTGATCTATGCAAGATGGCAAATGCTGATGATATTCGCAAGTACACTCGACTTGACATCATAGCAAAGGATATCATCTGCTCGTGCCTATCCAGAGATCAATTCGGGCGAATTATGCATCTTGGCAATTCGAAGCTCATCTGGGACCGAATCTCTGATGTCTATGAAGGTCATCGAACTCGTCATGATCCCTGGTTTGAGGACTTCAAGGAATCTCTCAAAATGATGACTTTCGAGCCAGAATCATCATCTTCTGCATCTTGTCTCATGGAAAACGGTGCTGAGGTAACCGAATGCTCCTCATCCGAGTCTTGTGGTGATGAATCTGACAATGATGAATCTGATGATGATATTGAATCCTGCTATACCAAACTTATTTGGATTGCCACTAAACAACAAACGGCTTTAGAACAAACTCAAGATATGCTAGAAAAAAGTGATAATATGTTGCACAAAGAAATGGATCAGTCAAAAGCATTGGGTGAATGTCTTCAGAGAATTCACTCCAAGTTTGACGCCCTTCAAGATCAACATAATACCCTCTTGACTGATCACGAGAAGCTTTCTCTTGAATCTCTTCAAAGAAAGGAAGATCTTGAGAAGCTAAGAGTGTGTTATGAAGATCTTCAGAAGGAGCGCGATTCATTACTAGCTCAACAAATCAGCGCTTCTCAGGAAGAATTTGTTCCCCCATGCTTAAAGTGCATTGAACGTGAATCTGCTAATTCTTCACCTGAATGTTCAAATGCTTCAACTGTTACAAATCCTTCATCTGCCTCTGCTATCACTAATTCCTCATCTGAGGACATTGCTAGCATCACTGACAATGCAGGGCTGAAGGAACTGTACATGACAGGCATGTACAAAAGCCTCAAAGGACATCAGACACTTTGTGATGTGCTCAAAAAGCAGATCCTCAACAGAAACCCTAGGAAAGAGGGTATTGCCTTTGAGAGGAAACTCAATGCTGATGGAACATATTGGAAGCCTGAGCAGTACCCCAAAACCTCATGGGTTGCTGCAAAGGGACCTCCAGTTGATCCATCTAACTTATTTGGCTTTACATGTGAATCTCCTCATTCTTCTGATGAGTCATTTGACTCCAACTATAAACTGTTCAAAAATCAGAATGGTGAAGTATTTGCTAGATATGTTGGCACTAACTGCAGGAACGGTTCCCCTATGAAGAAAATCTGGGTTCCCAAAAGTTGTGTTGAAAGTCTTCAGGTGAATGTCCTCATGACACCACCTGTGAAGAACAGGAACCCCAGATCAAATTCTTCATATGGACCAAATTCTTCATATGGATCCAAGTCCTCATATGGACCAAATTCTTCACATGGATCAAATTCCTCAACTGGATCAAAGTCCTCATATGATTATCATCGTGCTAACAACTCTGTCTCGCAGGGTAGAGCTAAGGGTTATGAATATGTGCATTATTCTTCAAACCATTATGTTCATAAGTCCTCAAGGAATTACTCTGCTTATTCATATGCTTACCCTAACCCCTCTTATGTGAAGCGAAATGGTTTGGCAGCTTTGCCACCTTTCTCATATGGTGCTCGCAGAATGATGAACTCTTTGCCACCCCTCCAGATGTGGGTGGTGAAGAAAAAGAACTAATCTCTTCTGCAGGGTCAGGTCTCCAGACGTGCTCTAACGTCTGAAGAATTTGCTGGGGACCTGACAAAATTGCCTGAAAGGACGCAGGCAAATCATGATGAAATGAACTTTCATTTCACACGTCCTCATACTGCTATATCTGTTTACTGCTTGATGAAATTCATCTGATGAACTTGATATCATATTCTTCACTGATGAAGCATATGAGATTGTAAGTTACACTAATTCATCTGCAGGATGATCAACCCAAAACCACTGAATGGGTCCTCGATAGTGGATGTACAAATCACATGACTGGTGACAAGAATCTTTTGATGGATGCTCCCTTATCACCGTCACCTCTGAAGCATATCATCTTTGCTGACAAAGGCAAAAGTCAGGTATTGGGTCTTGGTAAGGTTGCTATCTCTAAGGATAAGCACATGGACAAAGTCATGCTTGTTGAGTCCTTAGGATACAATCTCATGTTAGTCTCAATGCTTTGTGATCTTGATATGGTTGTTGTCTTCGGCAAATATCGCTGTGTTGTGATTATGGAAGATGACAATTCCAAAGTCTTCGAAGGCTTTAGGAGAGGAGATCTGTATATTGTTGACTTCTCTACAGGACCACAACCAGCCGTATGTCTACTTGCAAAAGCTTCAGAAGGCTGGCTATGGCATCGGCGACTTGGTCATGCAGGCATGCGGAATTTGAACACGCTTGCGAAGAAGAAGCATGTCATTGGCATTGAGAATGTCAAATTCCTCAAGGATCACTTATGCGGAGCATGTGAAGCTGGAAAAATGACCAAGGCCAAGCATCCAGCGAAGATTATCATGACCACTACCCGTCCATTCGAATTGCTTCACATGGACCTCTTCGGACCTAATCATTACTCAGCAGTCACTAATGATGCATCTCTATATGGTTTTGTCATTGTTGATGATTATTCTCGATATACATGGGTACACATTGTTACTTACAAACATGAAGTGCAGGAAGTCTTCAAACGATTTTCCTCGAGGGCTTCAACCAACTTTGGTGTGAAGATCAAGCATATCAGAAGTGACAATGGAACTGAGTTCAAGAATTCCGGTCTTGATGCATATCTTGATGAACTTGGTATTACTCATGAGTTATCTGCTCCCTATACTCCTCAGCAGAATGGCGTCGTGGAGCGCAAGAACAAAACTCTTGTTGAGATGGCTTGCACTATGCTTGATGAATACAAAACGCCTCAGCGTTTTTGGATTGATGCAATTGATACTGCTTGCCACATCATCAACAGAGTATATCTTCACAAATTCTTCAAGAAGACTGCCTATGAACTCCTCACTGACAAGAAACCCAATGTGAGTTATTTCAAAGTCTTCGGTGCTAAATGTTGGATTAGAGATCCTCACCACAACTCTAAATTTGCACCGAAAGCACATGAAGGTTTTATGCCTGGTTACAGAAAGGACTCGCACACCTACAGAGTCTTCAACATTGTTCTTCACAAGATTGTTGACACTGTAGATGTGCGGTTCGATGAAACTAATGGCTCGCAAAGAGAGCACCTACCTTCTGTGTTAGATGAACCAGCATCTGAAGATGCTATCAAGCTCAAGGCAACTGAGGATGTCATTCCGACTGAAGAATCTGCTGAAGAATTCATTCCTGTTCATGAAGAACGTCGAGCTGATGCACCTGAAGAACATGATGAGGAAAATTGTGCTGAAGAAAATGCTGATCAAAATCCTCAGCGACAACCAACTCATCCACGCGTTGCAAAAGAAGTGCAAGTGGAGAAGATCATCGATGACATTAGCGCACCAGGTCCTCTCACACGCTCAAAAGCTTCACATTTATCTAACTTTTGTGGGCACTATGCTTTTGTCTCTATCACAGAGCCCACTAAGGTAGATGAAGCATTTCTGGAGCCGGAGTGGATTCAGGCTATGCAAGAAGAATTACATCAGTTCGAGCTGAACAATGTCTGGGAATTGGTCAATCGCCCAGATCCTCGCAAGCATAATATCATTGGCACAAAGTGGATCTACCGCAACAAGCAAGATGAAAATGGCCTTGTGGTGAGGAATAAGGCACGACTAGTAGCTCAAGGCTACACACAGGTTGAAGGAATTGATTTCGATGAAACTTTTGCACCTGTTGCTAGACTTGAGGCTATTCGCATATTACTTGCTTACGCTAACCATCATGATATCATCTTATATCAAATGGATGTGAAAAGTGCATTCCTCAATGGTAAGCTTGAGGAAGAAGTATATGTTGCTCAACCCCCAGGTTTTGAAGATCCCAAGAATCCTGACAAAGTCTTCAGACTCAATAAGGCTCTCTATGGCCTCAAGCAAGCCCCTCGGGCATGGTATGATACATTGAAGGAATTCTTCATGAAGAATGGCTTCACACCCGGTTCATTCGACCCTACTCTTTTTACTAAATCATATGATGGTGAACTGTTTGTGTGCCAAATTTATGTTGATGATATTATCTTTGGCTGTACTGACCAATGTTATAGTGATGAATTTGCCTATATGATGAGTGAAGAATATCAAATGTCTATGATGGGAGAGTTGAAATTCTTCTTAGGTCTTCAAATTCGTCAGCAGCGCAATGGCATATTCATATCTCAGGAGAAATACATCAAAGATGTACTGAGGAAATTCGGCATGCAAGATTGTAAAGGCGTCAAAATTCCTATGCCCACAAATGGCCATCTATGCGCTGATGAAAATGGTATTGACTTCGATCACAAGGTATCCCGCTCCATGATTGGTTCCTTATTGTACTTATGTGCATCTAGGCCAGATATAATGCTTAGTGTTTGCATGTGTGCCCGATTTCAAGCTGCACCGAAGGAATCACACCATAAGGCTGTGAAGCATATTCTTCGATATCTAGCTCACACACCAACACTAGGATTATGGTACCCCAAGGGCTCTGCTTTTGATCTCATTGGATATTCTGACTCTGACTATGCTGGTGATTGTGTGGACCGCAAGTCAACATCTGGCACTTGTCATTTCCTTGGACGATCTTTGGTCTGTTGGTCCTCGAAGAAACAGAACTGCGTATCACTGTCTACTGCTGAAGCTGAATACATTGCTGCTGGCTCATGCTGTGCTCAACTGCTTTGGATGAAGCAAACCCTCAAGGACTATGGCGTCAACGTGAAGAATGTGCCTCTCCTCTGCAACAATGAGAGTGCCATCAAGATTGCTCACAACCCAGTTCAGCACTCGAAGACAAAGCACATCCAGATTCGTCATCATTTTCTTCGTGATCATGTGTTGAAGGGCGACATCTCCATCGAGCATGTGAAGACTGAAGAACAGCTAGCTGATATCTTCACTAAGCCCTTGGACGAGAAGAGATTTAGCAAGTTGCGGTGTGAGCTAAATATCTTAGAATCTTCGAATGTTCTTTGAAAAGGACACACATCCTAACCCTTATGCAGAATTGATGACTTAGATGTGCAACACATGAAGAAACGTTTTTCTTCAATCAATGAAGAATAACACTCTAAGTGTGAAGAAATTAATGAAGAATTTGATTCTCAGAACCCTACGACAATTGTACGCGGTGTCTAAAATCATCATTCTTATACGATGGGTCACGCCACCACAAAAAGTTGAAAATCTTCAATTTGAGTTTTTCCTCATTTTTGAAAGTCTTCAGTTTTTTTTCAAATTCTTCAACTTTGCAAAATCTTCACTGTTTCCGTCGTTTTTCTTCATTGGCTATATATATATATGAGTTTATGTCCTCTACAGCATTCACTTATTGCTATTTCTTCAAGTTGTGATTTCTGCTAAGTGAATGTGATCGGACCCTTTCCCCTCTATGCTACACTCAACCCAATCTATTCACAAATTCTTCATGTGCGTTCTGATTGAAACTCGTTCAAAGTCTTCATTGTGTCCTTGTCAGCTGAAGAAATTGCGAACGAAACTTTAAAACAAACCTTATCTAGATTTTCGGTTTTACCGCTCAAACCGTTCCGCATCCCACGATGCATTATTTTATTCACCCACGATCTTACACGATCTCATCTGCACAGTACGTGGGTGACACATGTCGCGCGAAGAAGAAAGGGCAGGGGCATGTTCGTCCCAAAATCTTTGGGCGAACAGTTTTTACCGTGGCTATAAATACCCCTCTCCCCTTCCTTACTTCATTTACTCCGCTTGGTCGCTGTCTCTCGCTCGAGCTCTCCTCAAACCCTAGTGCCGCCGCTACTCCATCGCCACCGGTGAGGAAGAGCTTCACTGTCTCGACCTCATCGCCGTCGTACTCGCGCCGGCTGCGGAAATCTTCACTCCGCCGCCGCCGTAGCCGTCTTCCTCTGCCAAGTTAGGGCGTGGGAGATCTAACTTGACGAACTTCATCGCTGTTCATCTCTGTTCGTCGTGTTCTTCAGTTCGGGTAATTAAAAGTCACTTTTATTACTCGCTTTGATTCTCAAACTTTTCTGAAAATCTTCAAAGGTGTTTTATTCTTCAAATCTTCACATATGAACACCTCACACACTGTATGCTCTTGATCCATCTCTCTAAGCACTCATTTCTTCAAGATTCCTATATTGTGCGGATTTTCAATCTGTACAACTCCGGAACCTAAGACAAGAACGCTTAGTGAAATTCCTCAAGGCTCAACTGGTCAAATTCCTCAAAACTTGTCTTTTCAAAAAATCTTCTGAGAACGCATATGACCTCTCCAAATTCCTCGCACCTACACTCTATTCACAGGTACTCATGTCCGCTGCTGAATCACTAGGTTCTCATCAACTTAACTCATTTGCAGCGTTCCTCGAAGAAAAACTGCATACTTCTTCAGAGTGTTCAATTGTTCAAATTCCTCATCTGAAGAAAATGGCTGAAGGAAAGAGACCGCAGAAAGGAGGAAAGAAACCGGAGGTCATGACTGCTTTCGAGATCCCTGATGAAATATACAAGGATTATTGCACACCTGATGAAGCCAAGTTTGGCAAAAAAAACAAGAATCAGCGCAAAGTGCGCATTCAGAGGATTGAACGAAGATGGGCACGAGAATGGAGGGAATATCGATATGTTACTCCAAAGTACATGAAGAAATTCGCCTTAAATCCTCCATGCCCAAGAGCTCCATTGGCACCTGGCCAAGTCGCTGATCCCACTAGCATCAAAAGTGGTGAAGACTTTCCTGAAGAATGGGCTAGGCGCCAAGCAAAATTGGCAAGACAAGCCAAGGAGGCAGTGAGGAAATTCAATGAGGATTCTGCTGCTGCTGCTGCCACTGAGACCTCGGTCAAGCCGAGGAAATCAATGCCGAAGAAGCCTGCTCGCAAGCCAAGTGCTTCACCATCAGCGCCCTCACGGCCAAGTTCCTCAACCGCGCCCTCACGGCAAATTCCTCAGACTACCGCTGCTCCACCAAAGTCCTCAGCAGCTCCCTCCAAGTCCTCAACTCCTGTGCATCTGGCTACATGTCAAAGGACTCAGGGTTTCTCAATTGCTTCTGGTGTCTTAGCGAGTTCCTCAGCTGCACCAATGTCCTCATCAGGCCCCACTCTGCTGAAGACAAAAGCAACAGCTGGACGCGGTCCTCGGCCAAGTCCAAGAAAGAAACAAGTTGCTTTCCAAGTGCCCTCTGATGATGAGGCTTCTGATGAAGAACTTGCAGAAATCATCAGAGACAGACAAGCAAAGGCCGCCAGAGCCAAAGGAACACCTGTGCCCCTGCTTCTGGATCCGAAGAAGATCCTCGACTATATTGACTTATGGCATAAGGATCCAAACACTCCAATGCCTGATCTGCCTCTGACTCCTGGTCAAAGTCATATGCTGACCCATTTCATCTCTCAAGAGAAATGGAAGTTTGAAAAGGCTCGTGAGATAAAGAGAGCACAAGCTAGAAAGGAGAAGCTTCTAAAGAAGAACATTGTCAGACTGACACCTGAAGAACTTCTCAAGGGTCAATCTGAGATCCAAGCCCTCAGCAAAGATTTCGATGCATACAATGCTGATTGGCAAGGAGCCAAAGTGAGATTCGTCAATTTGACGAAGAAAATGACAACTGTTGCAGCCCCATCGCAACAAGAAAATCCTCAGGCTGCAGACTCTGCTCAGCTTGCTGAAGAACATGCTGATGACTTTCAGCCTGCTGATGAGAATACAAGTTCCAGGGCTGATGACTCCATTCCAGCCGCTGAAGAAATTCCCAGGGCATCCACTAGTGGTGCGCCTGAAGAAACTGAAGAGATCAGGGCAACTGCACCAGTTGCGCCTGAAGAAAATGAACCACAGTCCTCAGCTCCTCCTGCGCCAACACCAACTCCAATTCTTCCTTCTGCTTCTGAAGTGAAGAAGACCAAGGCTGCAGAGCGAGCTGCAGTGAAGAAAAGGAAGACATCAGCTGCGTCAAATTCTTCGGCCGCGAAGAAAATGAAGCCAATGACCAGCTCGCTTGAAAATCCTATTGATGCCATTCCGCTTTCCTCCATGTCATCCAAGGAAATTGTTCCTTATGGAGAAGACTACAAGATCCCAAGCGGATCTGATGAAGAAAATCATTCTGTTGCTACCTCAGAGTAGTTTGATGAAGAAATTGAAGTGGAAACATTCCCTTCAACGCCAGTCGTTTCCTCACCTATGCCTCAGTTCACAGCTGAAGAGGCTGGTGTTGAGGAAATTGAAAACGAAGATGAAGATGTGGATATTGGATGCACTACACCAGTGATGAACGATGACTTTTGGGAAAATCAGCATCCCAATACTCCTCTCTTCACTCCTATTCAAGAAATTCCTCAGTCCCCGGCTACAACTGTTCAAATGGGCTCTGAAGAAACTCATCCCACATCGTCTGTTCATGAAGAAATTCCAGCCGTTAGTGCTGAAGAACCTGCTGCTGCTGATCCCCAAACTGCACAAGAAGAGGAACCAGAAATTCCTCAGCCTGAAGCACATGAGATCGTCATTCCTGAGGTTGTGCTGCAAATCACTGACACTCCTCTGCCCAAACCGAAGAATCCGTTCTCTAGCAAGCAAAAATTCAAGGCTGAAGACTTCTTTTCTGAGCATGTGTTCTTCACTGATTATAATCCATATGACTCTGCTCGCATAAGGAAGAGACGTTTCTGGACTGCTACTCAAGCCAACTTCTATTCCTCAGTGCTCTTTGACAAGGACAAAATCTTCGATCATGAACATATTCCTCATGTGGATATGGAATCTCTGCCGTGCTTCGAGCCGGTCCTCCGAGTTATTCACGATGCAGGACTACTGAACTTCTGCACTGATATCTGTGATTGGAATGAAGAACTCATTCTTCAGTTCTATGCCACTTTGCATATCACCGGAGATGCTGAAGATGTCAATTCATGGGTGCTGGATTGGATGACAGAAAACACTCACTATAAGGCACCAACAACTGAATTGCTTCGTGTCCTTCCTCTTGATCCTCCCCATGCCAGTGCACGTTGCATCTACAATGACCGCGAACTGACAGATCATTATATGCAAGTGCTCATGAAGCCTTTGAAGCCAGGGCAGGCCCCATGAACCAAATTCCTCGTCAAGGAATTGCTATATGTGCCTCGGACTGTCTATCGCATCCTGACGAAGACAATGAGTCCTATCAAAGGCCACGACTCAAATGATGAAGATGTCGTTGGCATCATGAAGAACATGCTTTTCAACATCATTCATGGCGTTCCCGCCAACTTCCATGATTTCTTCATGAGGACTCTGGCTAATGTTGCTATGTCACCTTTTGAGCTGAAGCCCTATGCGCCTTGGATTATGAGATTCATAAGGGCAAGATCTTCACTGAATTACAAGGCTGACACTCTGAACCATGGTAGCTACTTGCCGCCCATTGAAGTCCTCAAGCGACCAGTTTCATCATCTGATGATAAGGGCAAGGCAGCTGCTGTGATCGATGAAGGCACTCGTCCATTGGATGGTCAATTCCGTCTAGCTACATCTTACTCCACCAATGACGATTCTGCAACACATGACACTGCCGCAAATACATCAGCCAAGCAAAAGCCTCAAGCAACAGCACCCAGGGTGATGACTGACCGTGAGTTACTCCTCAGTCTTCATCAGAAGGTTGATCGCAATCACAAATGGGTGAAGCATCAGTTTGCTGCAATTCTTCACAACATGACCTCAACCCATAATGCAGTGAAGAAAAATCAGTATCACCTTCATGAAACCCTCAACCGCACCTGGGCTGTTCTCACTCATGTATATTCCGTGGAAGAACTGAAGACCATGGGTCTCCAGGAAGCATTTGACTGGTCTGCACCACCTCTGAAGAAATTCAAGAGAGTCAGAGTTCCTGATCTGGTGGCCAGTTCTTATTCTTCATCGCGTGAAACTGATGAGCATGAAGATTTGGACGACACTGCGGCAGGCCCTACTTCAACGAACAACCCCGACAACGCTGGCGCTCCTCCATCGACTTGAAACTCTTCAGGGGCCTTAGTCCTCAGTTTCGATCCTTTTGGTCATTTGATGTCAAAGGGGGAGAAATCTGAGTTAGTCTTCAAGCGGGTTTATACTATGGGCGTTTTGTTAAGTTACAACTCTCGTTCTTCCGAAACTTTTTATTGGATCGAGTTGTAATCTTAAATCCGATGGTGCCCTGATACTTTTGGACGGTGCATTGTGCTCTGACTTTGATGCACTGTGCTCTGATACTTTTGATGTGTTATTCTGCATGCTTATTCCTCGTTAATATTATTGCACGCATGCTGAATCTCATCAGGCACCATATTTCATCATGCCTTCATATTATATATCAAATGCGTGTATGAATTACAAGATATAGGGGGAGATATCCATGATTCAATTCTTCAAATGTGCATTGTCTCAAAAGCAAATTCCTCACTATGCACATATTCAGGGGGAGTTCTTCTATATCTTGCAATCAAATTCCTCAATATCAGTATTTACACTTCATAGATTAATCCCCGTTGAAAACTTAACCTATGTTGTCATCAATCACCAAAAAGGGGGAGATTGTAAGTGCATCTAGTGCCCCTTAGTGATTTTGGTGTATTGAAGACTTATAGGTTAAGTTACTGATGCGTTTGTGAGTGTACACAGGTCTATAAGTCTATGAGGAGTTTGATATTTACAGAGAAAGTTGACCCCTAATAATGAAGTTCTTCGACTGAAGACTTTGATATTCTGAAGACTTTCTGAAGATTTTGAAAGTGAAGAAATTGGTGTGACCTTGAAGACTTGGTATTCATTCGAGGAATATGAAGCGTGAAGACTTTTGTTTTCGTAGTTCCATTTTCTCTTTCTTGAGTCATAGGAAACACCGTACTGTTAAAGGGGGTCGAGGAAATACTAAGGAAAAATTTCCATGTGATGCTCAACTCAAAATCCTACACCTACCAATACCTTCGAGTGAAGCCATTGGAAATCTCATACAGTTCAGTCAGTTTCTTCAGTGAGAGAGACACAGTTCTTCTGGTCACTGAGGACTTTGCTCTGACTGAGGAGTTAGGAATTCGCTAGTGCAAATTGCCTACACAGTGAGGAACATGATAGCCCTGAGGAATTTGAGAGTCAAATTTCCGACCGTTGCTGTGCTGCACGTCGGCTGTCCAAAATATCTTATCCACCTAATGGTCATATCATTGAAGGGCATTTATGTCTTATCATGTCGGGCTGCTCCGTAGGCTATAAATAGCCGCCCCCTACAACCACTAGCTGGTTGGCTGCTCCGAGAGAACTTGACACTTGTCATCTGAGAGCAACCCATCCTCCGAGGACTTTGAGCGAAAATCATCAAGTGAGGAAAATCCCAAAACCAAACCCCGCACAAACCCAAAGTGATTGAGCATCACTAAAGAAATTGATCCTGCGTGGATCCGACGCTTGTTACCTTTGAAGACTGTGCTTCTTCCAGACGGTTAGGCGTCAAGGTCTAGAGCATCCAAGAGGAATTGTGGATCGCCGAGTGACCAAGTCTGTGAAGGTTTGCAAGTCACCTGAAGACTTACCATGAGTGATTGGACGAGGCCTGCGTGGTCTTAGTTCAAGGAGAATACAGTGAGGACTGGGTGTCCTAAGTTGCGGCTCAGAGACTGGGTGTCCGGGACTGCGTGTCCTCGAGTTTAAATACTCAGCCGCTCCAACCAGACGTACAACTGAGACAGCAGTTGGAACTGGTTTACCAAATCCTTGTCTTCACCAACTAACTGGTTCTATTTCCTCAACCTTTTCATTTCCTCATTACTGTGTTGTATGTTGTTCATATCTGTGCTTGAAGACTTTGACTAAAGACTTTTACAAATTCCTCAATTCAATTTCTTTAGTCTGTCCGTCTTCATCTTGTTATCCTGTGTTTACGCTTTCTGTACTCTGTGCCAGTCTTCATTTCATCATGATGACTATGTTTGTATCCTGTTATGTTTACCTCTGAGTACTTATTCCGCTGCAAGTAGTTCTTCGCTAAGGAATTTCCTCACCAGCAAATTCCTCAGTGAAGAATTCATAAAAATTGCCTATTCACCCCCCCTCTAGTCGATATAACGCACTTTCAAGTTCATGCTAACTTAGATCCAATTGGATATATATATATATATATATATATATATATATATATATATATATATATCAGGATCTTTCCAACACGAAGTGCTTGCCAAAGGATAAAATGAAAAAGGGAAATGTGAAGATCACCTTGACTCTTGCATAAAGTAAAAGACATGAAGTAAAAGATAGGCCCTTCGCAGAGGGAAGCAGAGGTTGTCATGCGCTTTTATGGTTGGATGCACAAAATCTTAATGCAAAAGAACGTCACTTTATATTGCCACTTGTATACGGACCTTTATTATGCAGTCCGTTGCTTTTATTGCTTCCATAACAAGATCGTATAAAGCTTATTTTCTTCACACTAATAGATCATACATATTTAGAGAGCAATTTTTATTGCTTGCACCGATGACAACTTACTTGAAGGATCTTACTCAATCCATAGGTAGGTATGGTGGACTCTCATGGCAAACTGGGTTTAAGGATATTTGGAAGCACAAGTAGTATCTCTACTTGGTGCAAGGAATTTTGGCTAGCATGAGGGGGAAAGGCAAGCTCAGCATGTTTGAATGATCCATGACAATATACTTTAACTGAGATGTGAGAAAACATAACCCATTACGTTGTCTTCCTTGTCCAACATCAACTCTTTAGCATGTCATACTTAATGAGTGCTCACAATTATAAAAGATGTCTAGGATAGTATATTTATATGTGAAATCTCTCTTCCTTCAATATTCTTTCATGAATTGTTCAAATGACCAATACAATGCTTGCTAACCTTCAATAAATTTACAACCTCTACTTCTTAGATTTGAAGTCATTACTCCCCATGGGATAAGCAAAGGAGACATATATAATTTCAGATTTATGACATTCAACTCATTCAACCATTTACTCATAGGATATAAGTGAAGCACACGAGTAAATGACAAACTACTCCAAAAAGGTATAAGTGAAGATCAATGAGTAGCTAAATAATTATGTAACTATGTGAAGACTCTCTCTCATTTAAGAATTTCAGATTTTGGTATTTTATTCAAATAGCAAGCAAAGCAAAATAAAATGACATTGCAAGGATAGCACAACTCATGTGAAGAAGCAAAAAACTTAGGCTCAATCGATACTAACCGATAGTTGTTGAAGAAGAAAGGTGGGATGCCTAACGGGGCATCCCCAAGCTTAGATGCTTGAGACTTCTTGAAATATTATCTTGGGGTGCCTTGGGCATACCCAACTTTGAACTTTTGTGTCTCCTTAATTCCTCTCATATCATGGTTTCTCTTTTTATCCAAAGCTTCATCCACACCAAACTCAACAAGCACTCGTGAGATAGGTTAGTATAAAACAATGCAAAACCTTATCATTTTCTACTGTAACAAATCAATAAAATTATTATTCAACATTTCATACTAAATGCCTCTGCATATTTAATACTCCTATCCTCAAATAGAATCATTAAACAAGCAAACATATGCAAACAATGCAAACACAACAGCAATCTGCCAAAACAGTACAGTCTGTAAAGAATGCAAGATTCATCCTACTTACCTAACTCCAAAAATTATGATAAAAATACTATGCTGTATAAGATTTATCAGAGCTCAATATGCAAAAAGTTTCAACATTATACCCTTCTCTGACTTTTCTAGGGAATTTTTGCAACAGTTGTAAACTTTCTGTTTTCAAACAGCAACATGTATACTAGCAAAATAAGCATGGCAAAGGCTATCCTTGACATTTTTATTGAAAATAAAGATGCAAAACATTATTATAAATAACAACAAGCAAATACTAACAAGAGAAAATGACGCTCCAAGCAAAACACATATCATGTGGTGAATAAAAATATAGCTCCAAGTAAAGTTACCAATGAACGAAGACGAAAGAGGGGATGCCATCCGGGGCATCCCAAGCTTAGGCTCTTGGTTGTCCTTGAATATTATGTTGGAGTGCCTTGGGCATCCCCAAGCTTAGGATCTTGCCACTCCTTATTCCATAGTCCATCGAATGTTTACCCAAAACTTGAAAACTCCACAACACAAAACTCAACAGAAAACTCGTAAGCTCCATTAATATAAGAAAATAAAACCACCACTTAGGTACTGTAATGAACCCATTCTAAATTCATATTGGTGTAATATCTACTGTATTCCGGCTTCTCTATGGTTCATACCACTTAATACTAGCCATAGATGCATCAAAATAAGCAAACAACACACGAAAAACAGAATTTGCCAAAAACAGAACAGTCTGTAGTAATGTGTATCAAACGTATACTTCTGGAACTCAAAAAATCCTACCAAATTAGGAAGTCCTAAGAAATTTGTGTACCAATCCAGAGCAAAAATAAACAGATCAGAAGCTTGTTTCTGTGAATTAAAAAAAACTAATTTACTGGGTGCAAAAGTTTCTGATTCTCAGCCGGATCAACACAACTATCACCGTAAGCTATCCTAAAGGTCTTACTTGGCACTTTATTGAAACAAAAACTATAAAACATGATTACTACAGTAGCATAATCATGTGAACACACAAAAACAGTAAGGGTAAACATCGGGTTGCCTCCCAACAAGCGCTTTTCTTTAATGCCTTTCTAGCTAGGCATGATGATGACAATGATGCTCACATAAAAGATAAGAACTGAAACATAATGGGAGCATCATGAAGCATATGACTAGCACATTTAAGTCTAACCCACTTCCTATGTATAGGGATTTTGTGCGCAAACAACTTATGGGAATGATAATCAACTAGCATAGGAAGGCAAACCAAGCATAAGTTCAAAACTTGAAGCACATAGAGAGGAAACTTGACATTATTGCAATACCTACAAGCATATGTTTAACCAGCACCTAAAGCATTCTTTTCATGATCTACAAGCATAGAAAATTTACTGCTCTCCACATAAGCAAATTTCTTCTCATGAATAGTAGTGGGAGCAAACTCAACAAAATAATTATCATGTGAGGCATAATCCAATTGAAAACAAAAATCATGATGACAAGTTTCATGGTTATCATTATTCTTAATAGCATACATGTCATCACAATAATCATCATAGATAGCAACTTTGTTCTCATAATCAATTGGAACCTCTTCCGAAATAGTGGAATCATCACTAAATAAAGTTGACACTCTTCCAAATCCACTTTCATATTCATCACAATAAGATTCAACATCCTCCAAAATGGTGGGATCATTACTTCCTAAAGTTGACACTCTTCCAAACCCACTTTCATAGATATATTCATCATAAATAGGAGGCATGCTTTCATCATAATAAATATTCTCATCAAAGCTTGGGGGACAAAAAATATCATCTTCATCAAACATAGCTTCCCCAAGCTTGTGGCTTTGCATATCATTAGCATCATGGGTATTCAAAGAATTCATAGTAACAACATTGCAATCATGCTCATCATACAAAGATCTAGTACCAAACATTCTAATGTATTCTTCTTCTAGCACTTGAGCACAATTTTCCTTTCCATCATTCTCAAGAAAGATATTAAAAACATGAAGCGTATGAGACAAACTTAACTCCATTTTTTTGTAGTTTTCTTTTATAAACTAAACTAGTGATAAAACAAGAAACAAAAAGATTCAATTGCAAGATCTAAAGATATACCTTCAAGCACTCACCTCCCCGACAACCGCGCCAGAAAAGAGCTTGATGTCTACTACACAACCTTCTTCTTGTAGACGTTGTTGGGCCTGCAAGTGCACATGTTTGTAGGACAGTAGCAAATTTCCCTCAAGTGGATGACCTAAGGTTTATCAATCCGTAGGAGGCGTAGGATGAAGATGGTCTCTCTCAAACAACCCTGCAACCAAATAACAAAGAGTCTCTTGTGTCCCCAACACACCCAATACAATGGTAAATTGTATAGGTGCACTAGTTCGGCGAAGAGATGGTAATACAAGTGCAATATGGATAGCAGATGTGGGTATTTGTAATCTGAAAATATAAAAACAGCAAGGTAACTAATGATAAAAGTGAGCACAGATGGTATTAAAATGGTAGGAAACAAGGCATAGGGTTCATACTTTCACTAGTGCAAGTTCTCTCAACAATAATAACAGAGATAGATCATATAACAATCCCTCAACATACAACAAAGAGTCACTCCAAAGCCACTAATAGCGGAGAACAAATGAAGAGATTATGGTAGGGTACAAAACCACCTCAAAGTTATCCTTTCTGTTCTATCTATTCAAGAGTCCGTAGTAAAATAATATGAAGCTATTCTTTCCGTTCAATCTATCATAGAGTTCATACTAGAATAACACCTTAAGACACAAATCAACCAAAACCCTAATGTCACCTAGATACTCCATTGTCACCTCAAGTATCCGTGGGCATGATTATACGATATGCATCACACAATCTCAGATTCATCTATTCAACCAACACAAAGTACTTCAAAGAGTGCCCCAAAGTTTCTACCGGAGAGTCAAGACGAAAACGTGTGCCAACCCCTATGCATAGGTTCATGGGCGTAACCCGCAAGTTGATCACCAAAACATACATCAAGTGGATCACGTGATATCCCATTGTGTTGTAGGGTCAAACCCTAGGAAGGATCTTTTCACTCTTGGAGGGGGGAAAAGGAGGAAAAACTCAAGAACACCAAGAACAAAATCTCTCAAACAAACCAAGTATGACATCCACTAGAGTGGCACACATAAGATCCACATGATTACAAGATCAATACAATGAGTGTAGCACTTGGTAAAATTCTTCCCACTATGTGAGGTCTTGATGATCTTCTCCAAGAGGAGGCCTTGATAATCCTATGGATTCTTCCCAAGGTGGGGGCTTGAGCTCCTAAGAGGAGGGGATACAATGAGCAAAGGCTCACAATGTTTAGTCTAATCTTTGCTAGCTCACAAATGACCTAGGAGTTCCACTTATATAGTCTAGGGACGAAATATTAGGGAGAGGGGATACAAAGGACCAAAAAGTCCCTAAAAACGCGTAACCACGGGGAAGGGTCCGGGCACCCAGGGTGGAACCGGCCGAGCACCCGGACCGTGTTGGGGAATGTAGTAATTTCAAAAAATTTCCTACGCACACGCAAGATCATGGTGATGGCATAGCAACATGAGGGGAGAGTGTTCGTCCACGTACCCTCGTAGACCATAAGCGGAAGCGTTAGAACAACGCGGTTGATGTAGTCGTACGTCTTCACGATCGATCGATCCAAGCACCGAATGTACGGAGCCTCCGAGTTCAGCACACGTTCAGCTCGATGACGATCTCCGGCCCTCCGATCCAGCAAAGGCTCCGGAGATGAGTTCCGTCAGCACGACGGCGTGGTGACGATGATGATGTTCTACCGGCGCAGGGCTTCGCCTAAACTCCGCGACGATATGACTGAGGTGGAATATGGTGGAAGGGGGCACCGCACACGGCTAAGGAACGATCCATATATCAACTTGTGTGTCTATGGGGTGCCCCCTGCCCCCGTATATAAAGGAGCCAGGGGGGAGGAGGCCGCCGGCCTAACGGGGCGCGCCAAGGGGGGAGTCCTACTCCCACCGGGAGTAGGACTCCCCTTTTCCAAGTTGGAGTAGGAGAGAAGGGGGAAAGAGGAGGAAGAGGGGAAGGAAAGGGGGGGGGGGGCGCCACCCCCCTTCCCTTGTCCTATTCGGACTAGGAGAGGGAGGGGCGCGCGGCCCCCTCCCTGCTCCTTCCTCTTCTCCCTCTTGGCCCATGTAGGCCCATTAACCCCCCGGGGGGTTCCGGTAACCTCCCGGTACTCCGGTAAAATACCGATTTCACCCGGAACCATTACGATGTCCAAACATAGGCTTCCAATATATCAATCTTTATGTCTCGACCATTCCGAGACTCCTCGTCATGTCCGTGATCACATCCGGGACTCCGAACAAACTTCGGTACATCAAAACTTATAAACTCATAATAAAACTGTCATCGAAACGTTAAGCGTGCGGACCCTACGGGTTCGAGAACTATGTAGACATGACCTAAAACCATTCTCGGTCAATAACCAATAGCAGGACCTGGATGCCCATATTGGTTCCTACATATTCTACGAAGATCTTTATCGGTCAAACCGCATAACAACATACTTTGTTCCCTTTGTCATTGGTATGTTACTTGCCCGAGATTTGATCGTCGGTATCCAATACCTAGTTCAATCTCGTTACCGGCAAGTCTCTTTACTCATTTTGTAATACGTCATCTCATAACTAACTCATTAGTTACATGCTTGCAAGGCTTAGGTGATGAGTATTACCGAGAGGGCCCAGAGATACCTCTCCGACAATCGGAGTGACAAATCCTAATCTCGAATTATGCCAACCCAACATGTACCTTCGGAAACACCTGTAGAGCACCTTTATAATCACCCAGTTATGTTGTGACGTTTGGTAGCACACAAAGTGTTCTTCCGGTAAACGGGAGTTGCACAATCTCATAGTTGTAGGAACTTTGTATAAGTCATGAAGAAAGCAATAGCAGTACACTAAACAATCAAGTGCTAGGCTAACAGAATGGGTCATGTCAATCACATCATTCTCCTAATGATGTGATCCCATTAATCAAATGACAACACATGTCTATGGTCAGGAAACATAACCATCTTTGATTAATGAGCTAGTCAAGTAGAGGCATACTAGTGACTATGTGTTTGTCTATGTATTCACACATGTATCATGTTTCCGGTTAATACAATTCTAGCATGAATAATAAACATTTATCATGATATGAGGAAATAAATAATAACTTTATTATTGCCTCTAGGGCATATTTCCTTCAGTCTCCCACTTGCACTAGAGTCAATAATCTAGATTACATAGTAATGATTCTAACACCCATGGAGTCTTGGTGCTGATCATGTTTTGCTCGTGAGAGAGGCTTAGTCAACGGGTCTGCAACATTCAGATCCGTATGTATCTTGCAAATCTCTATGTCTCCCACTTGGACTTGGTCCCGAATGGAATTGAAGCGTCTCTTGATGTGCTTGGTCCTCTTGTGAAATCTGGATTCCTTTGCCAAGGCAATTGCACCAGTATTGTCACAGAAGATCTTCATTGGTCCCGATGCGCTAGGTATGACACCTAGATCGGAAATGAACTCCTTCATCCAGACTCCTTCATTCGCTGCTTCAGAAGCAGCTATGTACTCCGCTTCACATGTAGATCCCGCCACGACGCTTTGTTTAGAACTGCACCAACTTACAGCTCCACCGTTTAATATAAACACGTATCCGGTTTGCGATTTAGAATCGTTCGGATCAGTGTCAAAGCTTGCATCGACGTAACCATTTACGACTAGCTCTTTGTCACCTCCATATACGAGAAACATATCCTTAGTCCTTTTCAGGTATTTCAGGATGTTCTTGACCGCTGTCCAGTGATCCACTCCTGGATTACTTTGGTACCTTTCCTTCCAAACTTATTGCTAAGCATACGTCAGGTCTGGTACACATCATTGCATACACGATAGAGCCTATGGCTGAAGCATAGGGAACATTTTTCATTTTCTCTCTATCTTCTGCTGTGGTCGGGCATTGAGTTTGACTCAACTTCACACCTTGTAGCACAGGCAAGAATCCTTTCTTTGCCTGATCCATTTTGAACTTTTTCAAAATTTTGTCAAGGTATGTGCTTTGTGAAAGTCCTATTAAGCGTCTTGATCTATCTCTATAGATCTTGATGCCTAATATGTAAGCAGCTTCACCGAGGTCTTTCATTGAAAAACTTTTATTCAAGTATCCCTTTATGCTATCCAGAAATTCTATATCATTTCCAATTAATAATATGTCATCAACATATAAAACTAGAAATGCTACAGAGCTCCCACTCACTTTCTTGTAAATACAGGCTTCTCCAAAAGTCTGTATAAAACCATATGCTTTGATTACACTATCAAAGCGTTTATTCCAACTCCGAGATGCTTGCACCAGTCCATAAATGGAACGCTGGAGCTTGCGCACTTTGTCAGCACCTTTTGGATCAACAAAACCTTCCGGCTGCATCATATACAACTCTTCTTCTAGAAATCCATTCAAGAATGCAGTCTTGACATCCATTTGCCAAATTTCATAATCATGAAATGCAGCAATAGCCAACATGATTCGGACAGACTTAAGCATCGCTACAGGTGAGAAAGTCTCATCGTAGTCAAACCCCTTGAACTTGTCGAAAACCTTTCACAACAAGTCGAGCTTTATAGACAGTAATATTACCATCAGCGTCAGTCTTCTTCTTAAAGATCCATTTATTCTCAATGGCTTGCCGATCATCGGGCAAGTCAACCAAAGTCCATACTTTGTTTTCATACATGGATCCCATCTCAGATTTCATGGCCTCTAGCCATTTTGCGGAATCTGGGCTCATCATCGCTTCCTCATAGTTCGTAGGTTCATCATGGTCAAGTAACATGACTTCCAGAATAGGATTACCGTATCACTCTGGTGCGGATCTTACTCTGGTAGACCTACGAGGTTCAGCAGAAACTTGATCTGAAGTTTCATGATCAATATCATTAACTTCCTCACTAATTGGTGTAGTCGTCACAGGAACCGGTTCTTGTGATGAACTACCTTCCAATAAGGGAGTAGATACAGTTATCTCATCAAGTTCTACTTTCCTCCCACTCACTTCTTTCGAGAGAAACTCCTTCTCTAGAAAGGATCCATTCTTAGCAACGAATGTCTTGCCTTCGGATCTGTGATAGAAGGTGTACCCAACAGTCTCTTTTGGGTATCCTATGAAGACACATTTCTCTGATTTGGGTTCGAGCTTATCTGGTTGAAGTTTCTTCACATAAGCATCGCAGCCCCAAACTTTAAGAAACGACAACTTTGGTTTCTTGCCAAACCACAGTTCATAAGGCGTCGTCTCAACGGATTTAGATGGTGCCCTATTCAACGTGAATGCGGCCGTCTCTAAAGCATAACCCCAAAACGATAGCGGTAAATCGGTAAGAGACATCATAGATCGCACCATATCAAGTAAAGTACGATTACGACGTTCGGACACACCATTTCGTTGTGGTGTTCCGGGTGGCGTGAGTTTCGAAACTATTCCGCATTGTTTCAAATGTAAACCAAACTCGTAACTCAAATATTCTCCTCCACGATCAGATCGCAGAA
Organism: Triticum aestivum; assembly: GCF_018294505.1. Taxonomy (NCBI): domain Eukaryota; kingdom Viridiplantae; phylum Streptophyta; class Magnoliopsida; order Poales; family Poaceae; genus Triticum; species Triticum aestivum. Next base: position 212,700,423 of record NC_057801.1, read on the forward strand.
ACTTTATTTTCTTGTTACGATGATTCTCCACTTCATTCTGAAATTCTTTGAACTTTTCAAATGTTTCAGACTTGTGCTTCATTAAGTAGATATACCAATATCTGCTCAAATCATCTGTGAAGGTGAGAAAATAACGATATCCGCCACGAGCCTCAACATTCATCGGTCCACATACATCTATATGTATGATTTCCAACAAATCTGTTGCTCTCTCCATAGTTCCGGAGAACGGTGTTTTAGTCATCTTGCCCATGAGGCACGGTTCGCAAGTACCAAGTGATTCATAATCAAGTGATTCCAGAAGTCCATCAGTATGGAGTTTCTTCATACGTTTTACACCGATATGACCTAAACGGTAGTGCCACAAATAAGTTGCACTATCATTATCAACTCTGCATCTTTTGGCTTCAACATTATGAATATGTGTATCACTACTATCGAGATTCAATAAAAATAGACCACTCTTCAAGGGTGCATGACCATAAAAGATATTACTCATATAAATAGAACAACCATTATTCTCTGATTTAAATGAATAACCGTCTCGCATCAAACAAGATCCAGATATAATGTTCATGCTCAACGCTGGCACCAAATAACAATTATTCAGGTCTAAAACTAATCCCGAAGGTAGATGTAGAGGTAGCGTGCCGACCGCGATCACATCGACTTTGGAACCGTTTCCCACGCGCATCGTCACCTCGTCCTTGGCCAATGCTCGCTTATTCCGTAGTCCCTGTTTCGAGTTGCAAATATTAGCAACAGAACCAGTATCAAATACCCAGGTGCTACTACGAGCTCTAGTTAGGTACACATCAATAACATGTATATCACATATACCTTTGCTCACTTTGCCATCCTTCTTATCCGCCAAATACTTGGGGCAGTTCCGCTTCCAGTGTCCAGTCTGCTTGCAGTAGAAGCACTCAGTTTCAGGCTTAGGTCCAGACTTGGGTTTCTTCTCTTGAGCAGCAACTTGCTTGCCGTTCTTCTTGAAGTTCCCCTTCTTCTTCCCTTTGCCCTTTTTCTTGAAACTAGTGGTCTTGTTGACCATCAACACTTGATGCTCCTTCTTGATTTCTACCTCTGCGGCTTTCAGCATCGCGAAGAGCTCGGGAATAGTCTTGTTCATCCCTTGCATATTATAGTTCATCACAAAGCTCTTGTAGCTTGGTGGCAGTGATTGGAGAATTCTGTCAATGACACTATCATCAGGAAGATTAACTCCCAGTTGAATCAAGTGATTGTTATACCCAGACATTCTGAGTATGTGTTCACTGACAGAACTATTCTCCTCCATCTTGCAGCTGTAGAACTTATTGGAGACTTCATATCTCTCAATCCGGGCATTTGCTTGAAATATTAACTTCAACTCCTGGAACATCTCATATGCTCCATGACGTTCAAAACGACGTTGAAGACCCGGTTCCAAGCCGTAAAGCATGGCACACTGAACTATAGAGTAGTCATCAGCTTTGCTCTGCCAGACGTTCTTAACGTCGCCAGTTGCATCAGCAGCAGGCCTGGCACCCAGCGGTGCTTCCAGGACGTAACTCTTCTGTGCAGCAATGAGGATAATCCTCAGGTTACGGACCCAGTCCGTGTAATTGCTACCATCATCTTTCAACTTTGCTTTCTCAAGGAACGCATTAAAATTCAACGGAACAACAGCACGAGCCATCTATCTACAAACAAACATAGACAAGCAAGATACTATCAGGTACTAAGTTCATGATAAATTTAAGTTCAATTAATCATATTACTTATGAACTCCCACTTAGACAGACATCTCTCTAGTCATCTAAGTGATCACGTGATCCAAATCAACTAAACCATAACCGATCATCACGTGAGATGGAGTAGTTTTCAATGGTGAACATCACTATGTTGATCATATCTACTATATGATTCACGCTCGACCTTTCGGTCTCTGTGTTCCGAGGCCATATCTGCATATGCTAGGCTCATCAAGTTTAACCTGAGTATTCTGCGTGTGCAAAACTGGCTTGCACCCGTTGTAGATGGACGTAGAGCTTATCACACCCGATCATCACGTGGTGTCTCGGCACGACGAACTTTGGCAACGGTGCATACTCAGGGAGAACACTTCTTGATAATTTTAGTGAGAGATCATCTTAAAATGCTACCGTCAATCAAAGCAAGATAAGATGCATAAAGGATAAACATAACATGCAATCAATATAAGTGATATGATATGGCCATCATCATCTTGTGCTTGTGATCTCCATCTTCGAAGCACCGTCATGATCACCATCATCACCGGCGCGACACCTTGATCTCCATCGTAGCATCGTTGTCGTTACGCCATCTATTGCTTCTACGACTATCACTACCGCTTAGTGATAAAGTGAAGCAATTACAGGGCGTTTGCATTTCATACAATAAAGCGACAACCATATGGCTCCTGCCAGTTGCCGATAACTTCGGTTACAAAACATGATCATCTCATACAATAAAATATAGCATCACATTTTGACCATATCACATCACAACATGCCCTGCAAAAACAAGTTAGACATCCTCTACTTTGTTGTTGCAAATTTTACGTGGCTGCTACGGGCTTAGCAAGAACCATTCTTACCTACGCATCAAAACCACAACGATAGTTTGTCAAATAGACTCCGTTTTAACCTTCACAAGGACTGGGCGTAGCCACACTCGGTTCAACTAAAGTGAGAGAGACAGACACCCGCCAGCCACCTTTAAGCACAAGTGCTCGTAACGGTGAAACCAGTCTCGCATAAGCGTACGCGTAATGTCGGTCCGGGCCGCTTCATCTCACAATACCGCTGAACCAAAGTATGACATGCTGGGAGGCAGTATGACTTATATCGTCCACAACTCACTTGTGTTCTACTCGTGCATATAACATCAACGCATAAAACCTAGGCTCGGATGCCACTGTTGGGGAACGTAGTAATTTCAAAACATTTCCTACGCACACGCAAGATCATGGTGATGGCATAGCAACGAGAGGGGAGAGTGTTCGTCCACGTACCCTCGTAGACCGTAAGAGGAAGCGTTAGAACAACGCGGTTGATGTAGTCGTACGTCTTCACGATCGACCGATCCAAGCACCGAACGTACGGAGCCTCCGAGTTCAGCACAGGTTCAGCTCGATGACGATCTCCGGCCCTCCGATCCAGCAAAGGCTCCAGAGATGAGTTCCGTCAGCATGACGGCGTGGTGATGATGATGATGTTCTACCGGCGCAGGGCTTCGCCTAAACTCCACGATGATATGACCGAGGTGGAATATGGTGGAAGGGGGCACCGCACACGGCTAAGGAACGATCCGTAGATCAACTTGTGTGTCTATGGGGTGCCCCCTGCCCCCGTATATAAAGGAGCCAGGGGGGAGGAGGCCGCCGGCCTAAGGGGCGCGCCAAGGGGGGAGTCCTACTCCCACCGGGAGTAGGACTGCCCTTTTCCAAGTTGGAGTAGGAGAGAAGGGGGAAAGAGGAGGAAGAGGGGAAGGAAAGGGGGGCGCCGCCCCCCTTCCCTTGTCCTATTCGGACTAGGAGAGGGAGGGGCGCACGGCCCCCTCCTTGCTCCTTCCTCTTCTCCCTCTTGGCCCATGTAGGCCCATTAACCCCTCGGGGGGTTCCGGTAACCTCCCGGTACTCCGGTAAAATACCGATTTCACCCGGAACCATTCCGATGTCCAAACATAGGCTTCCAATATATCAATCTTTATGTCTCGACCATTCCGAGACTCCTCGTCATGTCCGTGATCACATCCGGGACTCCGAACAAACTTCGGTACATCAAAACTTATAAACTCATAATAAAACTGTCATCGAAACGTTAAGCGTGCGGACCCTACGGGTTCGAGAACTATGTAGACATGACCTAAAACCATTCTCGGTCAATAACCAATAGCGGGACCTGGATGCCCATATTGGTTCCTACATATTCTACGAAGATCTTTATCGGTCAAACCGCATAACAACATACTTTGTTCCCTTTGTCATCGGTATGTTACTTGCCCGAGATTTGATCGTCGGTATCCAATACCTAGTTCAATCTCGTTATCGGCAAGTCTCTTTACTCGTTCTGTAATACATCATCTCATAACTAACTCATTAGTAACATGCTTGCAAGGCTTAGGTGATGAGTATTACCGAGAGGGCCCAGAGATACCTCTCCGACAATCGGAGTGACAAATCCTAATCTCGAATTATGCCAACCCAACATGTACCTTCGGAAACACATGTAGAGCACCTTTATAATCACCCAGTTACGTTGTGACGTTTGGTAGCACACAAAGTGTTCTTCCGGTAAACGGGAGTTGCACAATCTCATAGTTGTAGGAACTTTGTATAAGTCATGAAGAAAGCAATAGCAGTACACTAAACGATCAAGTGCTAGGCTAACAGAATGGGTCATGTCAATCACATCATTCTCCTAATGATGTGATCCCATTAATCAAATGACAACACATGTCTATGGTCAGGAAACATAACCATCTTTGATTAATGAGCTAGTCAAGTAGAGGCATACTAGTGACTATGTGTTTGTCTATGTATTCACACATGTATCATGTTTCCGGTTAATACAATTCTAGCATGAATAATAAACATTTATCATGATATGAGGAAATAAATAATAACTTTATTATTGCCTCTAGGGCATATTTCCTTCAGACCGGTCAAGGGGCCGCGCCCAGGCGGGGCAAGGCACCTGGAGGGGAAGTGGCTGGGCACCCGGCCAAGAAAGGAGCAGGCGGGCGAGGGGCCGGGCACCCGGGGTGCCAAGCCCGGGCACCCGGGGTAGCTCCCAGTGGCCGGATGGGCAAGGGCCGGGCACCCAGGGCTGGTTGGCCGGGCACCCGGGGCCGGCTGGGCTGAGCCCAGGAGAGGGGCCGAGCACCCGGGGCCGGCTGGGGCATGGCCCAGGTAGAGGCCGGGCACCCGGGGCTGCCATGGCCGGGCACCCGGGATGTCTAGGCGGTTTTGCCCCTTCTCCTCCTTCTTCCTTCTTCTCGTTCTCTCCTTCCTTCTCTTCTTTCCCTTGCTTCGTGGTCACTTGAGTCTCCGTCTTCTCCTTCTCATTATCATCTCCTTGGTACCTAAGCATGCACAATGTTTCTGATGACGGTAGAATCCAACTCTCATGTGAAACCGAGCGAAACTCGAAGAGGAGAGAATCAACCTCGTTCTCGATGGCGCGTGCACGTGCCCGTGTCATTGGTACACTTGGAGCTTGTGTTGGTGATGGAGTGTCGGTGCGAGTAGTCGAGGGATGCTGCGCATCATCTTCCCCCCCTTGGGTAAGATCCGTCCACGAATCGTGCTCTTCATCACCATGGTACTTGGCCAAGTCTTTGACGTTGAAGATGTCGCTAATGTTGTACTTGTCGTGTGGGATGTCGACCTTGTAGGCGTTGTCGTTGTAGCGTGCGATCACCTTGAATGGGCCGTCGGCTCGTGGTAGTAGCTTGGACTTGCGTTCGTTGGGGAAGAGGTCTTTGCAGAGATGTATCCATACTTGATCACCCGGTTGGAACACCATCGGAGACTTGTTGATGTTGAGCTTGGCGGAGAGGCGTTGCACTTGGCGCTCGATCGTGGAACATGTTTCTTCATGCATCTTCTTGAGGTAGGCGGCTCTTGCACTTGCGTCCATGTTTGCTCGTTCTTGAAGCGGTAGAGGAAGCATGTCCAATGGTGACAAAGGGTTGAAACCGTAGACGACGTCGAAGGGGGACTTGCCGGTTGTAGAGTGTCTTGCGCGATTGTAGGCGTACTCGGCGATGGGTAGGCACTCCTCCCACTCCTTGATGTTCTTCTTGATCAGCACACATAGGAGAGTCGCAAGCATCTGGTTGGTGACTTCCGTTTGGCCATCGGTTTGAGGATGATATGCCGTGGAGAATAGTAGCTTGATGCCGAGCTTGGCGCATAGTGTCTTCCAAAAGTAGCTTAAGAACTTGACATCTCGATCCGACACAATTGTCTTCGGCACGCCCTGCAACCTCAAGATTTCCCTACAAAAGAGATTGGCAACATGTGAAGCATCGTCTATCTTATTGCATGGGATAAAATGAGCCATTTTAGAGAAACGGTCCACAACAACAAAAACCGAATCCTTGCCATTTTGAGTTCTAGGTAATCCAAGCACAAAATCCATACTAATGTCTTCCCAAGGTTGATGTGGGATAGGTAAAGGCATATGTAAACCATGGGATTGAGAGTGTGACTTATCTTTGCAACATGTAGAGCACCGGTTGGTGAAGCGGGCAACATCGCGAAACATATTGGGCCAATAATAGTTCTTGGAGAGCGTGGCGAAAGTCTTGTCGCGTCCAAAGTGTCCCATGAGTCCACCTCCATGAGCCTCTTGCAAAAGGAGCAAACGAAGAGAGGACTTGGGAATGCATAGTTTGTTAGCTCTCATAAGGTAACCATCTTTGATATAATATCGTTCCCAAGAAGTATGCGTCACACACTTAGCATAAGGAGTAGCAAAAGTCACATCACCCTCATACAAATCTTTGATATGATCAAATCCTATGACATTCAATTCAAGTTGAGTAAGTAACATGCATTTGCGGGAAAGGGAATCCGCCACCATGTTTTCTTTGCCCTTAATGTACTTGATCACATAGGGAAAAGATTCAATGAATTCACTCCATTTAGCATGCCGTTTATTCAACTTGGTTTGACCTTTGAGGTATTTAAGTGTTTCATGATCGGTATGTATGACAAACTCATGTGGTCTAAGGTAATGCTCCCACACATGTAACACACGCACTAAAGCAAACAATTCTTTGTCATAGATGGGATAGTTAAGTTGAGCACCGGAAAGTTTTTCACTAAAATAAGCAATAGCTCGTTTTTCTTGCATCAAAACTCCACCAATTCCGGTACCACTTGCATCGCAATGAACCTCAAAAGTTTTGTCAAAGTTGGGTAAAGTAAGAATCGGAGCATGTGTAAGCAAAGATTTGAGCTCATCAAAAGCGGTTGATTGCAAAGGTCCCCAAACAAAAGGAGCATTCTTCTTGCTCAAAGCGTGCAAAGGAGCGACATTAGTGCTAAAATCTTTCACAAAGCGACGATAAAAACCCGCAAGACCAAGAAAACTTTGCACTTGTTGCAAATTGGTGGGTTGGGGCCAATTTTTAATTGCTTAAATTTTAGTTTCATCAACATGGACACCCTTGGAAGAGACAACAAAACCCAAGAAAACCACTTTGTCAACACCAAATGTGCACTTTTCATGTTGGCATAAAGACTTTCCTTGCGAAGTGTTTGCAAAACAGCCCTAACATGATTAAGATGCTCTTTCATGGTTTTGCTAAACACAAGAATATCATCGAAGTAAACCACAACAAAGACTCCAATATAAGGGCGAAGTACATGATGCATGAGACGCACGAAAGTACCGAGAGCTTCCGATAAACCCATAGGCATGACTAACCATTCATATAAGCCAAATTTGGTTTTGAAAGCAGTTTTCCATTCATCACCCTCTTGTATGCGGATTTGATAATAGCCACTTTTAAGATCAATTTTTGAGAAAAAGTTGGCTCCACTAAGTTCATCAAGCATGTCATCTAAGCGAGGAATGGGATGCCTATAGTGAACGGTAATAGCACTTATGGGTCTACAATCGGAACACAAGCGAAAACTACCATCTTGCTTGGGCACAAGTATAACGGGAACGGCAGAAGGGCTTAAGCTTTCACGTACATGACCGTTGTCGATTAGTTGTTGTACTTGCCGTTGAATCTCCCTTGTCTCTTCGGGGTTGACGCGGTAGGGAGCCTTGTTTGGAAGAGGAGCTCCGGGGATGAGGTTGATTCGATGCTCAATGCCTCGAAGAGGAGGGAGACCCGGAGGTAGCTCATCGGGGAAAACATCTTGAAATTCCTGCAAAAGAGATTGAAACACCAAAGGTAGCTCATGAACGGTGTAGTTTTTGGTTCTCCATCCTTGCACACAAGGACAAACTGCATCACACTCGATGGGTTCTCACACACTTCTCTCATCTCACTTTTTGTGGCAAATAGTATGAGGTTTTTCTCTCTAGGCGAAGAGGCGCTCAAGTTTGGATTGTGGCTCTCACTCACGTTTGGGTGGCTCACTTTCTCACTCTTCTCTCCATGGTGGGTGGCTTGCTTGTCGGCTATCACTTGACTAGGAGACATAGGTCGTAGCACATATTCCTTCCCTTTCATCTTGAAGCTATAGTGATTGGTACGCCCATTGTTGATAACACCACGGTCGAATTGCCATGGTCGACCAAGAAGGAGGTGGAAAACGGTCATTGGGACCACATCGCACTCCAAAGTGTCCTCATATGCACCAATTTTGAAAGAGACTTGTACCGTATGCTCAACTCGGACAGTGCCGGAGTCACTTAGCCATTGAACCTTGTAAGGGTGCGGATGCTTCCTCTTGACCAATTGAAGCTTGGAGCGTAGTTCTTCACTCGCCAAATTGTGGCAACTACCTCCATCGATGATGACCTTGACGGACCTTCCATTGATGCCGGCCTTGGTGTGGAAGATGTGGCACCGTTGGTCTTCTTCTTGGTGGTGTTGGAGCGTCAAGACCTTGGAGACCACGAGAGAGGGACTTGAATCATTGTCACAAAAGACTTGGTCGTCTTCATCTTCATTCACACACTGGTGCATGGCCACGTGCTCAATGGCTTCCATTCTTCTTCACTCATTGAGTCATATGTGCCGTCATCGTTGAAGATCATCGTTCGCTTGTTGGTGCATTGGAAGGACTTGTGGCCTCGGCTGCCACATGTGAAGCACTTGATTGAACTTGTCTTGACGGGATCATCGGGAGGCGCCGAAGATGAAGGAGTCTTGGATATGTAGGTGCTTGCCAGAGGACGAGTTGAGGAAGGTGCCACTTGCTTGTAACTTGACCTGTTACTGATACTTGGTGATGCTAGAGTTGATGTAGGAGGTGCCAAAGTCGCGGGAGCTTGAGAGTAGGAGCCGTAGGTCTTGGACGAGTACTTGGCGTATTTGAATTCATCTTGCACTTGTCACTCGGCCTTGGTCGCTTGATGAACTATCTCAAGAAGGTTGGAGTATAGTTGGAAGTCGATGATCCGCTTGATTGGGTGGTTGAGGCCATTCAAGAAGCGTGCCATTGTTTGCTTGTCATCTTCCTTGACATTGGCTCGTATCATGGCAATCTCCATTTCTTGGTAGTATTCTTCCATCGTCTTGGTGCCTTGCTTGAGGAGTTGCAACTTCTTGAAAAGATCTCGAGTGTAGTGAGTAGGCACAAAGCAGGCTCTCATGACTTCCTTCATAGCTTCCCAAGTTGTAATTGGTGGTTCGCCTCTTGTTTGCCGTCGCTCGATCACTTGTTCCCACCAAATGAGGATGTAGTCTTGGAACTCGAGGGAGGCCATGGCTATCTTCTTTTCTTCATCGTAGTTGTGGAGGCGAAAAATCTTGTCCACCTTCAATGCCCAAGAGAGATATTGTTCGGGATCATTGCTTCCGAAGAACTTTGGCATGGTGAACTTGAGCTTGCCGTAGCGGAGTTCTTCATCTTGATAGCTGTTGTGATATCGCTCTTGCCTTGGAAAGTCCTCAAATGCTCATTCCTCATGATGTTGCTCTTGGCGTGGAGGAGGGTCTTGAAGCACTTGTTCCACTTGGTGTCGCTCTTGTCTTGGAGGAGGGCGAGGAATGTGCGCTTGGTTGCGCCTTTCTTGTTGTTCTTCGCGTCGGGCGGCTTCCTCTTGTATCTCGCGACGAAGAGCTTCCTCTTGTTCTCTCACTTGGCGGTTGTGGGCTTCAACGACTCTAGTGGACTCGTGTAGAGCTTGTTGTGCTTCAAGTGCTTGAGCTTCACGGTCGAGGGCTTGTGCTTCACGTTGTTCTTGTGCTTGTCGAAGTGCATCACCGTCTTGAGGGGCTTGAAGTGGTACTTGTGGAGGTATTTGCTCTTGCTCCATTGCTTCATGAGGGACTTGGTGTCGCATCCGTTCACGTGCTCGAACTCGGTCTTGTAATCCATTGCCATGGAATGGATTTTCTTGAGCTTGGTGAGCTTGATGATGATCACGTCGAGGAGGGAGACCTCGTGGTGGACTTGCATCATAAGAGGAGTAGCCCAAAGATTGCCGACTTGTACGGTGACTTGAGTGGCTCCGTCTTGAAGAAGCCGATGAGGAAGACAGGCGTCGAACGATCATGTTGCGGAGCTCTTCCATTTGTGTGTTAAATTTGTCGTTGATGTTTTGACGAAGGTCGGAGGCAAGTTGTTCGAAGCGTTGACCCAATGCGACGTTTTCTTGATGAAGCGCTCATTGCGCGATGAAGAAGTGGTTCTTGGAGACATATCCGGAATCATCACCTTGCTCCTCGAAAAGTGGGTTTGACGACGCGCTTGGCCTATCCATCATAACCAAGTGGGGTGAGTAGGAAGGTGAGAGAACAATACCAAAGTTACCTTCTCCGAGGATTGAAGATGTAACAAGTGTCACTCAATGTAATGCCACAATAGGAGAATTGGAATCTGGTTTGTTTCTCACACCTACAAGTAAAAGGCTTATGGAGGAGCTCTGTTAGGATGGTGGCAAAAATTTCAAGCAAATGTTAGTCAAGATATAGATAAGGTTGAGAAGGTTCACAAAAATGCAAGTAAAGCAAATAGATAAAACCCAACGGTATCACTAGGTACACACGCACGGAAGATAGATGGGATCCGCACAACCAAGGGGTGAGCTCAAAATGTGCAACCACGGAAAATGCTCTTGTTGTGCGAATGCTCGAGAGACACTAGCTCGATTGCTAAAATGTGCAAGATACGCTTGTGCACCTACCTATGAGAGAACCGTGTCGTCTTCAATCCCAACTATGGTATGTATGCGATGACCAAGATGATATAGGTATGCAAATGGCTCACTCTATTGCTTACAAGCTCTTTGTTGCTCCTCTTTTGCTTAAAAGCTTTTCTTCTTCTTTTTTATGCTTGATGCTCGAGCTGAGTAAGATATGAGACAAGTATGTATGATATGCACGGGAGAGACTTATGGCACTAAGATGATAACACGATCACTACGGTGCACAATAGCGTGGCCCGGCAATTCTCAACTTGCTAGTCTCAATGGGTATGCGACCCAAAGTGGCTCGGGCTATCAATGCAAAAGCAAGGTAAGGAGTAAGTGTCGTGGAGGTTACCATCCTTTCTTACGGTTAGCGATGAAGATGACTTCGAGTCGATGATGGTGACGAAGATGTCACACGCTCCTAAGTAGCCGAAACACCTTAGGAAACACAAAAGGCAACACAAAATTGGTCAAATGCGGAAGGTGGGTGTATTTGTGATGATTTTTTGGATGGGGGTTAATGGTGGTGGTAGTGGGATGAGTGGATGGGGGATGTCAAGGGCTTCTAAACGAGCTAAAGAACACGAAAAACAGGCTTGGGAGGTGGAAGTTATGGCCAAAATGGTGTTGGTAGTGGGCTGATTTCGGGGGGTGCGGGCACCCGGGGTGTGAGGTGCGGGTGCCCGGGGGTAGCTGGGCGCAATGCGGGTGCCCGGTGGTTCGAGGTGCGGGCACCCGGTGGTGGCCGATTTGGGCGGAAATTTTGGGGGAAAAGCCAAATTCGGTGGATTTCGTGGTGGGAAGGGTGGGGATTGTTGGGGAGGGGCAAGATCCACTTGTCAAACATCAAATCCATGGACCAAAACAACCAAATCTCACAAGATCCAACAAATTGCAAGAAAATTTTTTGGGGCTATTTTTGTGGGGATTTTCGGATTTGGACGAAAAACAACAAAATCAAGCTAGCAAATGGGGGGATGGGACTCCAAGATGTGAATAAACCTTGCTCATGATACCAAGATGTTGTAGGGTCAAACCCTAGGAAGGATCTTTTCACTCTTGGAGGGGGGAAAAGGAGGAAAAACTCAAGAACACCAAGAACACCAAGAACAAAATCTCTCAAACAAACCAAGTATCACATCCACTAGAGTGGCACACATAAGATCCACATGATTACAAGATCAATACAAGGAGAGTAGCACTTGGTAAAATTCTTCCCACTATGTGAGGTCTTGATGATCTTCTCCAAGAGGAGGCCTTGATAATCCTATGGATTCTTCCCAAGGTGGGGGCTTGAGCTCCTAAGAGGAGGGTATACAATGAGCAAAGGCTCACAATGTTTAGTCTAATCTTTGCTAGCTCACAAATGACCTAGGAGTTCCACTTATATAGTCTAGGGACGAAATATTAGGGAGAGGGGATACAAAGGACCAAAAAGTCCCTAAAAACGCGTAACCACGGGGAAGGGTCCGGGCACCCGGGGTGGAACCGTCCGGGCACCCGGACCGGTGATGGGGCTGCGCCCAGGCGGGGCCGGGCACCCGGCCAAGACAGGAGCAGGCGGGCGAGGGGCCGGGCACCCGGGGCGCCAAGCCCGGGCACCCGGGGTAGCTCCCAGCGGCCGACTGGGCAAGGGCCGGGCACCCGGGGCCGGTTGGCCGGGCACCCGAGGCCGGCTGGGCTGAGCCCAGGAGAGGGGCCGGGCACCCGGGGCCGGCTGGGGCATGGCCCAGGTAGAGGCCGGGCACCCAGGGCTGCCATGGCCGGGCACCCGGGATGTCCAGGGGGTTTTGCCCCTTCTCCTCCTTCTTCCTTCTTCTCGTTCTCTCCTTCCTTCTCTTCTTTCCCTTGCTTCATGGTCACTTGAGTCTCCGTCTTCTCCTTCTCATTATCATCTCCTTGGTACCTAAGCATGCACAATGTTTCTGATGACGGTAGATCCAACTCTCATGTGAAACCGAGCGGAACTCAAAGAGGAGAGAATCAACCTCGTTCTCGATGGCGCATGCATGTGCTCGTGTCATTGGTCCACTTGGAGCTTGCGTTGGTGATGGAGTGTCGGTGCGAGTAGTCGAGGGATGCTCCGCATAACATTGTCACCACAGATAAGCACGTCAAGACATACATCAAGTGTTCTCAAATCCTTAAAGACTCAATCCGACAAGATAACTTCAAGAGGAAAACTCAATTCATCACAAGAGAGTAGAGGGGGAGAAACATCATAAGATCCAACTATAATAGCAAAGCTCGCGATACATCAAGATCGTGCCATAGAGAGAACACGAGAGAGAGAGAGATCAAACACATAGCTACTGGTACATACCCTCAGCCCCGAGGGTGAACTACACCCTCCTCGTCATGGAGAGCGCCGGGATGATGAAGATGGCCACCGGTGAGGGATCCCCCTCCGGCAGGGTGCCGGAACGGGCTCCCGAGAGGTTTTTGGTGGCTACAGAGGCTTCTGGCGGCGGAACTCCCGATCTATCTTCGTATTCGATGGTTTTAGGGTATATGGGAATATATAGGCGAAAGAAGTTGGTTAGGGGGGCCACGAGGGGGCCACGAGATAGGGGGCGCGCCCAGGGGGTGGGCGTGCCCTCCTACTCCTGGCCTCCTCGAAGCTTCCCTGGCTTGTACTCCAAGTCTCCCGGATCATGTTCATTCCAAAAATCACGCTCCCGAAGGTTTCATTCCATTTGGACTCTGTTTGATATTCCTTTTCTTTGAAACACTGAAATAGAAAACAGCAATATGGGCTGGGCCTCCGGTTAATTGGTTAGTCCAAAAGTAATATAGAAGTGTATAATAAAGCCCATAATCATTGAAAACAGATAATAATATAGCATGAATGCTTCATAAATTATAGATACTTATCATGGCACGACCCAACAGAGGCCCATTCCTATGAAAAGGCCGGCCCATTTGACTTGGTCAAAAGGTAGTGGGTCGGCCCACGGAAAGCCTGTTAACGGCCTGTTCGCATATAGCCCATTTACAGCCCGCTAAGTCACGGCCCGTTACGGCCTATCCGAATTAGGCCCAGTAGTGTCATCTGGACCGACCAATATGATTCCAGCCCATTGTAACTTCCGGCCCATGTATGGCCCACGACGTCTTTCGGCCCATAGGAGGCCCTTTGTAACTCTTGGCCCATTAACGACCCATGGTGAACTGGCCCGTAATGAATAGTGTATCGCTTTATACCCATTAAGGACCCATTATTCCATTGGGCCGTTTCCAGCCCGTGTTAACTTTCGGCCTTCTCAGGGCCCATTTATTCTTGGGCTCATTTCCAGCATTCGGTTACTTACGACACGTTACTGGCCTTTTCTGCTTGTGGGCCAAATTCAGCCCGTGGTTACAGTCGGCCCGTTTGTGGCCCATTAATCCGTTGTGCCATTTTCATAGCGTCATCAAATACAGACGATTAATGATGACCCATTATGGTCAGCCCATGAACGGACGATTCCAATTCTAGCCCGTTTACGACCCATAATGCGGTTCGTTATTGGCCCATGTTTGGCCAATCAATCATACGGCCCGTAGAAGGCCCATTGATGCTGCCGATTGTTTCTATGGCCCGTAGAAGGCCCATTGTTTCTACGGCCCGTAGGTGGCCCATGGTCACTATGGTAAATATGTAGCCCATGGTTATTGTGGCCTAGTTTTCAAAAATAGGTTATTGCGGCCACTAGCAAACCGCAAAAAAAGAACTGCACTGACTACAAGCAAACAAATAAACAAGACAACAAGGAAATAAATAAGCAAGCAACTTACGCTAGTCTATTACACATATTACATCCACTGGGTATCAAAGTTCGCCACCAGTGCAAATATAGGGAACAAAGCAGCATATCACATACACTAGTTGTCAAAGTTGGAGAGCAGTGCAAATAAACGCCGTAGCAAAACAAGTCCAGAACTGAAAACACTTTAGAAGAGCTCAAGAAACAATATATTGGGTACCCGTAATGCTGGCAAGATGCTTAGCAAGCTTATTAACTTTCTCTTGTTTGGTGCTTAAATCCTCTAGCGCTTGCTATTGCACCAGAAAGTATGCATCTGAATTCTGCAGGGACTTCCTCAGTCCTTCGGCTTCTTGCTGCAACACAGATGACTGATGCCTTTCAGCTTGTAGCTAAGACTGAAGAAGCCGAAGTGATTCAGGCATCGAGTTAGAAGAGCTTGTGCCAGTGGTACTGGCCAGTAACTCGAACACTACTTCAACGCAGGACTATGGGGTTGTCTCACTATCTACAAGATCGTTTTTATCACTTTTCTTGGAGACCAACAAGGTTGTCTTACTATATTGAACCTTATATGCATTACTTTCTCTCCCAATGCATAGTGGGGTGCTCTTCTCCAATATTCTCTTCGCATTCTACAAGAGAAACAAGCAGGCACATCACAGGTTTAGCATGTAGTATACAAAACTCATTTTGTTAAACCGGTTCAGTAGTAAGGTGGACAGAATAACAGCATGAAACAAACATATATCTATGTACTATTATCAATGTATTGTCCATATCATTCTACTTTATGTTGCCAAATCAAGATAGAGACATAGTTCAAATCATATATTTTTAAGACACATCAGCATAGATAGAATATAAGTGTGAGAAACTAGACAACACTGTCAACACTTGTATTGTGCATCACATGAGAACGTAACTGTTTATGCAACTGAAACTGAAATCAACATAGAGCAAGAAGTTAGAACAACAATCAGTTAAAGAAATAGGTTTAAAACAAACCTGTTGCGCCATTGAAGTTTCAATTGGATCCTTCAAATTGGAAAGTAGTTGGTATGAGTAAATACAGTGATGCAAGAGCAAAGGAGCATGGACCATAGCTACGGAACCTGACCTAAGAATAGTTGCTCTTCTGCTTTAAATGTGGAGTTTGGGTTTGCTGTGGTGGTCTTCATGCTTTGGGCACTGCAGTTGCTTTACAAACTTCTCGTGCGGGGTACCTTATGGTGGACATGGTGATGTGTCATCTAGAAGTGGGTTACTATCCGCTGGGGTTGGGATTAGATGGGTTGTAGTTGGTCCTCTGTCCAATGGTGTAAGTGTGCAATCTAGAAGAGTTTCGATTATGTGTGGTGAGGCTAGTTCGTGGGCCAGTACAACCATGATTGTATCTGCAACGACGAGTAGCACTATCTTTTGTGAAGAACGTTTTTTTTCTCCATTAGATACTGCCATCACCCCCTCCAATTCAAATGGCTGATAAACAAGAAAATAAATTGAACGTACAGACATTGTATGATAGACAGATGTGGTAATTCACATATATGTCGTCTAACCAAATAGGACAACATGACACCATTTCACATATATGATGGCTAACTAAACATGATACCATGACACAACTTCAGATATATGATGGATAACTTAATATGATATAATGGCATAATTCAACATATGATGAGTATCTAAACAGGATGACATGACAAAACTATATGATGCCTTTCTAAAATAGTTTGCGACGAAATAATTCACATACATGTTGTCTAAGTATACAAGATGGCATGATATAATTGACATAATTGATTCATATACTAAGCAGCTGGCACTCGCATGTATAATCTCTAAACTAAGCAGATGGAATGGAATATTGTGCGTATGATGTCTAAACTAAGCAATGCAAGACACCATATGCATGATATGAAAAATATGAACGTTGCAAATTAGAGCATACACCTCAGGTGGGATATAGGACTGGTCATCTGTCTCTGAATCCTCCTCTGAGGAGCTACCTGTAACCATCAAGCTATATGCTTGAACAGGTACCATTGCCTACTCTGAAGACCTTGTTTTCACTCCTAATTTTTCCATAACCAGCTCAAATGGCTGATACACATGAAGAGTAGTTCAATATACACAGATGTCGACAAATGAATACGTAATGAAAAAAAGGATGGCATGAGATAATTCACATATATGATGCCTGGCTACATGGAGGTGCATAATTCACATATATGATAACTGGATGAAAAACATGGCATTGCATAATTCACATATCTGATATAGAAAGCAAACAAGAGGCATTCACACAAAGCATGTCCAATCTAAGCAGATGGCATGGCAATGAAAGACACCATATGCATGATATGAGCAATATAACCCTGCCAAGTTAGAGCATGCACCTTGGGGGGGGGGGATACGACTGATCATCTTTCTCTGAATCCTCCTATGAGGAGCTACCCGTAACTAGCAAGAAATCTGCATCGACAGGTAGCACTGACTTCTCAGAAGACCTTGTTTTCACTCCAAATTTTCCCATGACCGACTCAAATGGCTATGCACAGGAAGAGTAGATGAATGTATAAACATTGTTGACAAATGGAATACATTATGAGAAAAAATATGGCACAATATAATTCACATATACGATGACTAGCTAAATATGATGGCATTGCATGATTCACGTATATAATGCCTGGCTAAAGAAGATGTCATTGCATAATTCCCATATGCTCCCTTTGTTCCTAAATATTTATATTTTTAGATATTTCAAATGGAATACCACATACAGATGTATATAGACATATTTTAGAGTGTGGATTCACTCATTTTGCTCCGTATGTAGTCACTTGTTGAGATCTCTAAAAGGATAAATATTTAGGAAGGGTGGGAGTATGATATAGAAACCTAACAGGTGGCATTCACACAAAGCAAATCTAAACTAAGCGAATGACATATAAGATGTAATGTAAGCAATGCGAGGCGCCATATGCATGATATGACCAACAACAGCATGCCAGGTTAGAGCAAACACCTCAAGCGGTAAATAGGAGTGGTCGGCTCCCTCTGAATCCCCCTCTGAACAGTTATCTTCCTCTGGAATACAATCTGGAATGTCAGGAGGGGGGGGGGACTTCGTACACCATGGAGCGGTGTCTGCGTGACATTATATTCCCACACAACGGTCTTCTCCTTTTCTCTACATGTTCAGTACAATTGTGTACAATAATTGACATGCATAATTAAAAAAAACATAGTTAGATTATGTAAGGCCTAAGGGGTGCATGCAGAAATCAAGACTGATGGTAGAAAATGAGTGGATAGATCCAAAACTAATGATAGCAGGTAGATTATAGCTTCAGTTTAAAAAGATAGACGATGGATCATCTATTGTTTGTTGCCCACCCAACATGAACCACACAGAAGACCCCCGATGAACTAGATAGTAGACAGATACTATTCGTTACTGCCTCAATATGTGCCCCACAAGCATTTTAAAACTCAAGTTTGAACATTAGTTTGGACCTGACTCAGAGTCTAAGAGGTGAACAGGACAATAAAGTAGCAGGTAATAATAACCGATGTATAACGTAAGCAGGCATGAAAGAGTGCGACCTCTCTTCCTGAACTATGTAGTCTCAGGTTCATCTGCTCAGTTGATGATGGTAATGCAGTTGGCGTGGCTGCCGGCAACGGGGAAGATGATCTAAGGCGGCAAAAGAAAGTCTGCAGGTGGAATCTCTGCTGCAGTGAATGCTTCCATCGATGGTGCACCTCAGGTGGTGTGGATGATGGCACAACAGGAGCAGGACATAACACATAGAGTTTTCTTTGACACGTATCTGAAAATGAAGTAAATCTGTAAGGGCTCCTTAGAATTGGAGGATTATATAAATGCAGGGACAGGGAAAACACATGAATAGGATAGGAATGCACGTGCAAAACAGAGCATTTGCAAACATAGGATTTGTGTCAACCTGGGTGTTTGGTTCACATGAATTGGAAGAACACATGAATGGAGAAACATGGTCAAATTAAAGTCAAACCACGTGAAAATGAAAAAAATAAGAATCCTATTATCCAGTAATGCAATTAGTCCTGTTCTCCATGCATATTAATTTGAAAAGGACGTCCAAGTGGATATTAAAATTCCTACTTTTTTCTTTGAAAGAGACACCAAAGGAAAAAATCCTCTAGTTTTGCTTTGCTCCACTCCTTCTAACCAAATGCACGAATAGTAGTACCATAGTAAAGTTTCCAATTCCTATGTTTTCCTTCACTTTTTCTTTGAACCGGTGGCGATTCTAGTAGGCAGTCTTCAACAGGCTGAAGCCTGACCTCGAAATATTTTGTGAGCTTACATTTGGTCCACATTAGTATCATATAATGGCTATCTTGCTAAACCGATTAAAATTGTGTTTCAAAAGAGCATTTAGTTTTCTCCCTGTTAACTTTGTGACCGTGATTCATTTATTTCTAGATTTGCAATTGCTTTGAACCAAAGGATCCCTGAGGGATCAACATGAATGCAGAGTAACAAAGTGATGCGACGAGTGTACAACCTCTTTGGCATAGCCTTGTCGACCTCAACATCATTGGGTTGGACGTGGAGGATGGTGATGCTGGTGTGACTGTCAGAGGCGGGGAAGAAGATCTGAGGCCACTGGATACGACGCCGAGGGTACTTGTTGTAGGATGGAACCCTAGGTGAAGATCTTTCACGAATTGGAGGGGGAATCCCCAAGAACAAGATGAACACAAGAGGGAAAACAAGAGGAACACTCAAGAACAAGTCCAAATCACACATCCACTAGACTAACAATCACACAAGATCCACAAGGTACATGAACAATCAAAGGGAAATAAGATACATGGTAGAGTTCATCCCAAATCCTATGAAGGAGATGAGGGCTTGATGATCCTATGATGGGGATCCTTCCCCAAGGAGGAGGTCTTGATGTTTGGTCACTCCAAGAGGAGGTCTTGATCTCCTAGTGGAGTGGATCCATGGAGCAAAGCTCACAAATGTCTATCATATACTTTGCTATCCTCCAAATGAGCTAGGGAAGAGGTATATATAGTCTAGGGATGAAATAGAGGGGGAGAGGGATACAAAGGTCAAAAATGACCCTGAAAATGAAGACACTCTCGGAGGGGTCCGGGCACCCGGGGTACGAGGGACCGGGCACCCGGGGTGGTCAGGGGCGCGCCGGGCTGCTGCTGTAGGAGGGGGGCCGGGCACACGGGCGGAGCTAGGCTGCTCCAGCAGCTGGGCCGGGCACCCGGCGGTGATGGCCCGGGCACTCGGGGGCGGGACTGGGCCGCGCTGGGAGGGGGCCGGGCACCCGGGGGTGGTGACCCGGGCACCCGGGATGGGCCGCGCCAGCGCCCAAGCGGCGGCTGGGCCAAGGGCCGGGCACCCGGGGCTCCAAGGCCGGGCACCCGGGGCCGGCAGAGGCAGCGCCCAGGGGAGGGCCGGGCACCCGGGCTGCTGGTGGCTGGGCACCCGGGGTGGCCAGGGACTTGGCCCTCCGGCGGTTGGGGTCCGGGCACTTGTGCCTTCTCCGTCTTCTCTCTTGTCGCTCCTCTCCTCGACCGTGGGTGCTTGGGTCTTCGTGCTAGCCTCTCCATGATCAACACCTTGACACCTAAACATGCATAATACTTCCATTTGAGGCAGGACCCAATTCTCGAGTGAATTAGAATGGAGTTTGAAGAGGAATGAGTCAACCTCGGTTTCGACGGTGCGTGCGTGTGCTCTTGTCCACGGTCCTCTCCGTCCTTGCAGTGATGGTGTTACGTGCATGGTGACGGTCGAGGGATGCTCCGCATCAGTACTGCTCCACTGTGATGGATGGTTCCTGAAGGAAATATGCCCTAGAGGCAATAATAAAGTTATTATTTATTTCCTCATATCATGAAAAATGTTTATTATTCATGCTAGAATTGTATTAACCGGAAACATGATGCATGGGTGAATACATAGACAAACATAACGTCACTAGTATGCCTCTACTTGACTAGCTCATTAATCAAAGATGGTTATGTTTCCTAACCATAGACATGTGTTGTCATTTGATTAACGGGATCACATCATTAGGAGAATGATGTGATTGACATGACCCATTCCGTTAGCCTAGCACTTGATCATTTAGTATGTTGCTATTGCTTTCTTCATGACTTATACATGTTCCAGTAACTATGAGATTATGCAACTCCCATTTACCGGAGGAACACTTTGTGTGCTACCAAACGTCACAATGTAACTGGGTGATTATAAAGGAGCTCTACAGGTGTCTCCGAAGGTACATGTTGGGTTGGCGTATTTCAAGATTAGGTTTTGTCACTCCGATTGTCGGAGAGGTATCTCTAGGCCCTCTCGGTAATGCACATCACTATAAGCCTTGCAAGCAATGTAGCTAATGAGTTAGTTACGGAATGATGCATTACGTAACGAGTAAAGAGACTTGCCAGTAATGAGATTGAACTAGGTATTGGATACCGATGATCGAATCTCGGGCAAGTAACATACCGATGACAAAGGGAACAATGTATGTTGTTATGCGGTTTGACCGATAAAGATCTTCGTAGAATATGTAGGAGCCAATATGAGCATCCAGCTTCCGCTATTGGTTATTGACCAAGAATAGTTCTAGGTCATGTCTACATAGTTCTCGAACCCGTAGGGTCCGCATGCTTAACGTTACGATGACAATTTTATTATGAGTTTATAAGTTTTGATGTACTGAAGGTCGTTTGGAGTCCCGGATGTGATCACGGACATGACGAGGAGTCTCGAAATAAGATTGATATATTGGAAGCCTATATTTGGATATCGGAATGGTTCTGGGTGAAATCGGGATTTTACCGGAGCACCGGGGGGTTACCGGAACCCTCCCGGGGGTTATTGGGCCTTCATGGGCCCTAAGGGAGAAGAGGAGAGGAGGCAAGAGGTGGGCTGCGCCCCCTCCCATCCCTAGTCCAAATAGGACAAGGAGAGGGGGGCAGCGCCCCCCCCTTTCCTTCCCCTCTTCCTCCTCCTTCCCTCCTTCTCCTTCTCCAACTAGGAAAGAAGGGAGTCTTACTCCTGGTGGGAGTAGGACTCCCCCTTGGCGCGCCCTCCTTGGCCGGCCGCCCCCTCCCCCTTGGCTCCTTTATATACGGGGGCAGGGGGGCACCCTAGTACACACAAGTTGATCTACGTGATCGTTCCTTAGCCGTGTGCGGTGCCCCCCTCCACCATATTCCACCTCGGTCATATCGTTGTGGTGCTTAGGTGAAGCCCTGCATCGGTAGAACATCATCATCGTCACCACGCCGTCGTGCTGACGGAACTCATCCCCGACACTTTGCTAGAACGGAGTCCGGGGATCGTCATCGAGCTAAACGTGTGCTGAACTCGGAGGTGCCGTACGTTCGGTACTTGGATCGGTCGGATCGTGAAGACGTACGACTAAATCAACCGCGTTGTCATAACGCTTCCGCTTACGGTCTACGAGGGTACATGGACAACACTCTCCCCTCTCGTTGCTATGCATCACCATGATCTTGCGTGTGCGTAGAATTTTTTTTGGAATTACTACGTTCCCCAACAGTGGTATCAGAGCCTGGTTTTATGCGTAGATGTCATATGCTCAAGTAGAACACAAGTGAGTTGTGGGCGATACAAGTCATACTGCTTACCAGCAAGTCATACTTTGGTTTAGCGGTATTGTGAGATGAAGCGGCCCGGACCGATATTACGCGTACGCTTACGCGAGACTGGTTTCACCGTTACGAGTACTCGTGCATAAAGGTGACTGGCGGGTGTCTGTCTCTCTCACTTTAGTTGAACCGAGTGTGGCTACGCCCGGTCCTTGCGAAGGTTAAAATAGCACTAACTTGACGTACTATCATTGTGATTTTAATGCGTAGGTAAGAACGGTTCTTGCTAAGCCCGTAGTAGCCATGTAAAATTTGCAACAACAAAGTAGAGGACGTCTAACTTGTTTTTGCAGGGCATGTTGTGATCTGATATGGTCAAAGACGTGATGCTATATTTTATTGTATGAGATGATCATGTTTTGTAACCGAAGTTATCGGCAACTGGCAGGAGCCATATGGTTGTCGCTTTATTGTATGAAATGCAAACGCCCTGTAATTGCTTTACTTTATCACTAAGCGGTAGCGATAGTCGTAGAATCAATAGATGGTGTAACGACAACGATGCTACGATGGAGATCAAGGTGTCGCGCCGGTGACGATGGTGATCACGACGGTGCTTCAGAGATGGAGATCACAAGCACAAGATGATGATGGCCATATCATATCACTTATATTGATTGCATGTGATGTTTATCCTTTATGCATCTTATCTTGCTTTGATTGACGGTAGCATTTTAAGATGATCTCTCACTAAAATTATCAAGAAGTGTTCTCCCTGAGTATGCACCGTTGTGAAAGTTCTTCGTGCTGAGACACCACGTGATGATCGGGTGTGATAGGCTCTACGTTCAAATACAACGGGTGCAAAATAGTTGCACACGCGGAATACTCAGGTTAAACTTGATGAGCCTAGCATATAATAGATATGGCCTCGGAACACGGAGACCGAAAGGTCGAGCGTGAATCATATAGTAGATATGATCAACATATTGATGTTCACCGTTGAAACTACTCCATCTCACGTGACGATCGGACATGGTGTAGTTGATATGGATCACGTAATCACTTAGAGGATTAGAGGGATGTCTATCTAAGTGGGAGTTCTTAAGTAATATGATTAATTGAACTTAAATTTATCATAAACTTAGTACCTGATAGTATTTTGCTTGTCTATGTTTGTTGAAGATAGATGGCTCGTGCTGTTGTTCCATTGAATTTTAATGCGTTCCTTGAGAAAGCAAAGTTGAAAGATGATGGTAGCAATTACACGGACTGGGTCCGTAACCTGAGGATTATCCTCATTGCCGCACAGAAGAATTACGTCCTGGAAGCACCTCTGGGTGCCAGGCCTGCTGCTGATGCAACTGACGATGTTAAGAACGTCTGGCAGAGCAAAGCTGATGACTACTCGATAGTTCAGTGTGCCATGCTTTACGGCTTAGAACCGGGTCTTCAACGACGTTTTGAACGTCATGGAGCATATGCGATGTTCCAGGAGTTGAAGTTAATATTTCAAGAAAATGCTCGGATTGAGAGATATGAAGTCTCCAATAAGTTCTATAGCTGCAAGATGGAGGAGAATAGTTCTGTCAGTGAACACATACTCAAAATGTCTGGGTATAATAATCACTTGATTCAACTAGGAGTTAATCTTCCTGATGATAGTGTCATTGACAGAATTCTTCAATCACTGCCACCAAGCTACAAGAGCTTCGTGATGAACTATAATATGCAAGGGATGGACAAGACTATTCCCGAGCTCTTCACAATGCTAAAAGCTGCGGAGGTAGAAATCAAGAAGGAGCATCAAGTGTTGATGGTCAACAAGACTACCAGTTTCAAGAAAAAGGGCAAAGGGAAGAAGAAGGGGAACTTCAAGAAGAACAGCAAACAAGTTGCTGCTCAAGAGAAGAAACCCAAGTCTGGTCCTAAGCCTGAGACTGAGTGCTTCTACTGCAAGCAGACTGGACACTGGAAGCGAAACTGCCCCAAGTATTTGGCGGATAAGAAGGATGGCAAAGTGAACAAAGGTATATGTGATATACATGTTATTGATGTGTACCTTACTATGCTCGCAGTAGTACCTGGGTATTTGATACTGGTTCTATTGCTAATATTTGCAACTCGAAACAGGAACTACGGATTAAGCGAAGATTGGCTAAGGACGAGGTGGCGATGCGCGTGGGAAATGGTTCCAAAGTCGATGTGATCGCGGTCGGCACGCTACCTCTACATCTACCATCGGGATTAGTTTTGGACCTAAATAATTGTTATTTGGTGCCAGCATTGAGCATGAACATTATATCTGGATCTTGTTTGATGCGAGACGGTTATTCATTTAAATCAGAGAATAATGGTTGTTCTATTTATATGAGTAATATCTTTTATGGTCATGCACCCTTGAAGAGTGGTCTATTAAATCTCGATAGTAGTGATACACATATTCATAGTGTTGAAGCCAAAAGATGCAGAGTTGATAATGATAGTGCAACTTATTTGTGGCACTGATGTGTAGGTCATATCGGTATAAAGCGCATGAAGAAACTCCATACTGATGGACTTTTGGAATCACTTGATTATGAATCACTTGGTACTTGCGAATCGTGCCTCATGGGCAAGATGACTAAAACGCCGTTCTCCGAAACTATGGAGCGAGCAACTGATTTGTTGGAAATCATACATACTGATGTTTGTGGTCCAATGAATGTTGAGGCTCGCGGCGGGTATCATTATTTTCTCACCTTCACAGATGATTTGAGCAGATATGGGTATATCTACTTAATGAAACACAAGTCTGAAACATTTGAAAAGTTCAAAGAATTTCAGAGTGAAGTGGAAAATCATCGTAACAAGAAAATAAAATTTCTACGATCTGATCGTGGAGGAGAATATTTGAGTTACGAGTTTGGTTTACATTTGAAACAACGCGGAATAGTTTTGCAACTCATGCCACCCAGAACACCACAACGAAATGGTGTGTCCGAACATCGTAATCGTACTTTACTAGATATGGTGCGATCTATGATGTCTCTTACTGATTTACCGCTATCGTTTTGGGGTTATGCTTTAGAGACGGCCGCATTCACGTTAAATAGGGCACCATCAAAATCCGTTGAGACGACGCCTCATGAACTGTGGTTTGGCAAGAAACCAAAGTTGTCGTTTCTTAAAGTTTGGGGCTGCGATGCTTATGTGAAGAAACTTCAACCAGATAAGCTCGAACCCAAATCAGAGAAATGTGTCTTCATAGGATACCCAAAAGAGACTGTTGGGTACACCTTCTATCACAGATCTGAGGGCAAGATTTTCGTTGCTAAATTCGGATCCTTTCTAGAGAAGGAGTTTCTCTCGAAAGAAGTGGGTGGGAGGAAAGTAGAACTTGATGAGATAACTATATCTTCTCCCTTATTGGAAAGTAGTTCATCACAAGAACCGGTTCCTGTGACAACTACACCAATTAGTGAGGAAGCTAATGATATTGATCATGAAACTTCAGATCAAGTGTTTACTGAACCTCGTAGGTCTACCAGAGTAAGATTCGCACCAGAGTGGTACGGTAATCCTATTCTGGAAGTAATGTTACTTGACCATGACGAACCTACGAACTATGAGGAAGCGGTGATGAGCCCAGATTCCGCAAAATGGCTAGAAGCCATGAAATCTAAGATGGGATCCATGTATGAAAACAAAGTATGGACTTTGGTTGACTTGCCCGATGATCGGCAAGCCATTGAGAATAAATGGATCTTTAAGAAGAAGACTGACGCTGATGGTAATGTAACTGTCTATAAAGCTCGACTTGTTGCGAAAGGTTTTCGACAAGTTCAAGGGGTTGACTACGATGAGACTTTCTCACCCGTAGCGATGCTAAAGTCTGTCCGAATCATGTTAGCAATTGCTGCATTTTATGATTATGAAATTTGGCAAATGGATGTCAAAACTGCATTCTTGAATGGATTTCTGGAAGAAGAGTTGTATATGATGCAACCAGAAGGTTTTGTTGATCCAAAAGGTGCTAACAAAGTGTGCAAGCTCCAGCGATCCATTTATGGACTGGTGCAAGCATCTCGGAGTTGGAATAAACGCTTTGATAGTGTGATCAAAGCATTTGGTTTTATACAGACTTTTGGACAAGCCTGTATTTACAAGAAAGTGAGTGGGAGCTCTGTAGCATTTCTGATATTATATGTAGATGACATATTATTAATTGGAAATGATATAGAATTTCTGGATAGCATAAAGGGATACTTGAATAAAAGTTTTTCTATGAAAGACCTCGGTGAAGCTGCTTACATATTGGGCATCAAGATTTATAGAGATAGATCAAGACGCTTAATTGAACTTTCATAAAGCACATACCTTGATAAAGTTTTGAAAAAGTTCAAAATGGATCAGGCAAAGAAAGGGTTCTTGCCTGTATTACAAGGTGTGAAGTTGAGTCAGACTCAATGCCCGACCACTGCAGAAGATAGAGAGAAAATGAAAGATGTTCCCTATGCTTCAGTCATAGGCTCTATCATGTATGCAATGCTGTGTACCAGACCTGACGTATGCTTAGCAATAAGCTTAGCAGGGAGGTACCAAAGTAATCCAGGAGTGGATCACTGGACAACGGTCAAGAACATCCTGAAATACCTGAAAAGGACTAAGGATATGTTTCTCATATATGGAGGTGACAAAGAGCTAGTCGTAAATGGTTACGTCAATGCAAGCTTTGACACTGATCCGGATGATTCTAAATCGCAAACCGGATACGTGTTTTTATTAAACGGTGGAGTTGTAAGTTGGTGCAGTTCTAAACAAAGCGTCGTGGCGGGATCTACATGTGAAGCGGAGTACATAGCTGCTTCAGAAGCAGCAAATGAAGGAGTCTGGATGAAGGAGTTCATTTCCGATCTAGGTGTCATACCTAGTGCATCGGGACCAATGAAGATCTTCTGTGACAATACTGGTGCAATTGCCTTGGCAAAGGAATCCAGATTTCACAAGAGGACCAAGCACATCAAGAGACGCTTCAATTCCATCCGGGACCAAGTCCAGGTGGGAGACATAGAGATTTGCAAGATACAGACGGATCTGAATGTTACAAACCCGTTGACTAAGCCTCTTCCACGAGCAAAACATGATCAGCACCAAAACTCCATGGGTGTTAAAATCATTACTGTGTAATCTAGATTATTTACTCTAGTGCATGTGGGAGACTGAAGGAAATATGCCCTAGAGGCAATAATAAAGTTATTATTTATTTCCTCATATCATGATAAATGTTTATTATTCATGCTAGAATTGTATTAACCGGAAACATGATGCATGTGTGAATACATAGACAAACATAACATCACTAGTATGCCTCTACTTGACTAGCTCATTAATCAAAGATGGTTATGTTTCCTAACCATAGACATGTGTTGTCATTTGATTAACGAGATCACATCATTAGGAGAATGATGTGATTGACATGACCCATTCCGTTAGCCTAGCACTTGATCGTTTAGTATGTTGCTATTGCTTTCTTCATGACTTATACATGTTCCTGTAACTATGAGATTATGCAACTCCCGTTTATCGAAGGAACACTTTGTGTGCTACCAAACGTCACAACGTAACTGGGTGATTATAAAGGAGCTCTACAGGTGTCTCCGAAGGTACATGTTGGGTTGGCGTATTTCGAGATTAGGTTTTGTCACTCCGATTGTCGGAGAGGTATCTCTAGGCCCTCTCGGTAATGCACATCACTATAAGCCTTGCAAGCAATGTAGCTAATGAGTTAGTTATGGAATGATGCATTACGTAATGAGTAAAGAGACTTGCCGGTAACGAGATTGAACTAGGTATTGGATACCGACGATCGAATCTCGGGCAAGTAACATACCGATGACAAAGGGAACAACGTATGTTGTTATGCGGTTTGACCGATAAAGATCTTCGTAGAATATGTAGGAGCCAATATGAGCATCCAGGTTCCGCTATTGGTTATTGACCGAGAATAGTTCTAGGTCATGTCTACATAGTTCTCGAACCCGTAGGGTCCGCACGCTTAACGTTACGATGACAGTTTTATTATGAGTTTATAAGTTTTGATGTACCGAAGGTTGTTCGGAGTCCCGGATGTGATCACAGACATGACGAGGAGTCTCGAAATGTTCGAGACATAAAGATTGATATATTGGAAGCCTATATTTGGATATCGGAATGGTTCCGGGTGAAATCGGGATTTTACCGGAGCACCGGGGGGTTATCGGAACCCTCCCGGGGGTTATTGGGCCTTCATGGGCCCTAAGGGAGAAGAGGAGAGGAGACAAGAGGTGGGCTGCGCCCCTCCCCTCCCTAGTCCGAATAGGACAAGGAGAGGGGGCGGCGCCCCCCTTTCCTTCCCCTCTTCCTCCTCCTTCCCCCCTTCTTCTTCTCCAACTAGGAAAGAAGGGAGTCCTCCTCCCGGTGTGAGTAGGACTCCCCCTTGGCGCGCCCTCCTTGGCCGGCCGCCCCCTCCCCCTTGGCTCCTTTATATACGGGGGCAGGGGGGCACCCTAGTACACACAAGTTGATCTACATGATCGTTCCTTAGCCGTGTGCGGTGCCCCCCTCCACCATATTCCACCTTGGTCATATCGTTGTGGTGCTTAGGTGAAGCCCTGCGTCAGTAGAACATCATCATCGTCACCACGCCGTCGTGCTGACGGAACTCATCCCCGACACTTTGCTAGAACGGAGTCCGGGGATCGTCATCGAGCTAAACGTGTGCTGAACTCGGAGGTGCCGTACGTTCGGTACTTGGATCGGTCGGATCGTGAAGACGTACGACTAAATCAACCGCGTTGTCATAACGCTTCCGCTTACGGTCTACGAGGGTACGTGGACAACACTCTCCCCTCTCGTTGCTATGCATCACCATGATCTTGCGTGTGCGTAGGATTTTTTTTAAATTACTACGTTCCCCAACAGTTCCATCATTGGAGCAGCTCTGGTGTGGTGTACGATAGCGAGGCTGAAGCAGGACAAGACAGACAATGTTACTCTGAAGTGGGACTCTAATATTATCAACAATAGATGATCTAAAATACATCAACAAAAAGTGCTAGATGTAAAATGCATCAGCTGCACCACAACCGCTCCGACACATGTTGCAAATACTGTTCACTCTGAACTTAACTGAAGAAACTGAACTTTACAGTTGAAAATGAATTTTACTGTCAAAACTGGTTGAACTAGTAGCAGAGCATTGCAATAGATGTTTAGGGCATTTGAGCACTAGCAGCAGAAAAGCAGTGATCTAAATTAGCAGCCGCTCAAGCAGGGAACGCACTAGTAGAGAGCAACTCATGCAGCAGCACCGCGAGCGAGTGCTAAAGCAGCAACTCCTGTGGCTGCCGAAGGTCGTGCAGCAGCGCGAGCAAGAGCAAGAGCAAGAATAGAGCAGCAGCACAAACGAGAGCAAGAGTGGAGCTGCAACGTGACCGACAGTAATAGCAGAGCAGAGCAGCAACACGAATGAAAGCAAAAGCAGCGCAGCAGCGCGACCGACAGCAAGAACAGAGCCACAGCACG
Organism: Triticum aestivum; assembly: GCF_018294505.1. NCBI lineage: Eukaryota > Viridiplantae > Streptophyta > Magnoliopsida > Poales > Poaceae > Triticum > Triticum aestivum. The sequence continues at coordinate 212,730,196 of NC_057801.1, forward strand.
AGCGAGAGCTAGAGCAGTAGCAACAACAGTGGTGCGAGCCAGAGCTGGAGCAGCAGTAGCTAGTGCCGGTGTGGAAGTCGCCGCCGAGGAAGCAAGATCGAATAAAAGATAAAATGCAGCGATGAGTGCAGAACCTCCATGTGGCACCGAGTAGGCCTCGACTTCATAGGAGGAATTCGTGAGGGTACTGCGGTTCTGGTGGGGCAGGTCAAGACGACGTTGTGGGGATGGAGGTGGCGTGATAGACGAGGCGAAAGTCAGGGCAGATCCTTGGAGGTGGACGCCGGGGCAGCTGATCCGGTGGGACGACGAGATTGATGATGGATCCTAATCCGGTGCGGTGGATGAGGGACGACGAGCTGTTGCGATGGACGACGTCGTCAAGGAAGAGTCTCCGGCTGGGCGGCGGTCAGGAGGTCGAGGGAGGAGCGTGGGGTTTCGCTGGTTTTGGCGGCCTCGGTGTACGAATTGGAGGGGGTGAAGGGGAAGGTAGGGGGATCCATGGCTTAGGGACGCGTTTGTCCAAAATGTAGGGTAAGTTACGAACGTAACCCCACCAGTTTTGACCACGCGACGTCGAGGCGGCATTTCTGGCTGAGGGGTAGAAGGGGGATTTCGCGTGTCTGGGCTGCAGAACCGATTTCGGATGAGGAGGGAGTTTTCATGCACATCGAAATTTTGGGATAACAAGGTGCGACGTGTGTTGAAGTGGCAGGAGTTTCACAGCAGAAGAGACAAAAGATACTCGAGCTTAAAATTTCGGGACAACAAGGCGTGGAACCCATATTCGGCAGAACAAACTTAACATGTACAAAAAAACAATTCATACAAGACACAAGAGAGTCATGTCCCTTTTGCTTTATTGCTATAAATGCCATTGAAAAATTACAAGAAAAATGTAAAAAAATCGGGTGAACAAGATTACCCTGTACAGTACCAAATAAATTTGCACTTTCATCAACAACAACAAAAAACAAATCAATTCCCACCACAGGAAAGAGTCATGTCCCTTTTTATATGATTACAAATGCTCTGGTGAACCAAAGTTTACATTTTGTTAAATTTTGGAATTATTTCGGGTTCGTTAGGCCTTTTTTATACGTCAATTGAGTTTCTGGACATTTAATGTGCATAATTCAAATTTTAACTGCAAGCACATGCTCTGATGCACCAAAGTTGGTTAAAAAATCACATGTGTGTCCTTGGGTAAATTTCTAGGTCCCATGTAATAAATGGGAATGAAATTCAAACATCTTCATGACTCGGCCGAGAACAATGAGTAACTTGGTTTTTAAATTCCTGTAAATCTAGAACTTGCCTGGAAATCATGAAACTTGGCATGGTGTCATGCCATGGAGAAACATGTTGTGGTAAAAAACTTGGCCGAATTGGAACAAGTTTTGGTATAAGCTTCTTGCAAACTGGAGCTTCTCTCAAGAAGGCTCGTGGTTCTGAGAGGGAACGTGTCACCTTTGTCTGTGAAACGATATACGCTGCCCCCTTGATTTTCTTTACAGAGGCCGTGTTAAATTTTGGGATTAGTCCAGGTTCATTTGGCCTTGTTTATACATTAATTGAGTTTCTGCTCATTTAATGTGCATAATTCAATTTTGAACTACAAGCACATGCTCCAGTGCACCAAAGTTGGTTGAATAATAACATGTGTGTCCTTGGGTGAATTTCTAGGTCCCATGCGAGAAATGGGAATGAAAATCAAACATCTGGGCGTCGTGGCTCGACCGAGAACATTGAGGAACTTGGTTTTAAAACTCTTGTAAATCTACAACAAGCCTGAAAATCATGAAACTTGGCATGGTGTCATGTCATGGTACTATCATGCTGTGGTATTTTTTTGGCCGAATAGGAACAAGTTTTGGTATAAGTTTCTTGCAAACCGAAGCTTCACTCAAGAAGGCTCGTGGTTTTGAGAGGGAACGTGCCACCTTTGTGTGCGAAATGATATACGCTGCCCCCCTTGATTTTCTTTACAGAGGCAACATAGAACTATATGAGTGTCGTGTTAAATTTTGGAATTATTCCGGGTTCGTTTAGCCTTTTTTATACATTAATTGAGTTTTTGCACATTTAATGTGCATAATTCAAATTTGAACCACAAGCACATGCTCGAGTGCACCAAAGTTGGTTGAAAAATCACATGTGTCCTCGGGTGAATTTCTAGGTCCCATGCAAGAAATGGGAATGAAAATCAAACATCTGGGCGTCGTGGCTTGGCCGAGAACATTGAGAAACTTGGTTTTGAAATTCTTGTATATCGAAAACATGCCTGCAAATCATGAAACTTGGCATGGTGTCATGTCATGGTACTATCATGCTGTGGTAAAAAAACTTGGGCGAATTGGAACAAGTTTTGGTATAAGCTTCTTGCAAACCGGAGCTCCTCTCAAGAAGGCTCGTGGTTCTAAGAGGGAACGTGCCACCTTTGTGTGCGAAATGATATACACTGCCCCCCCTTGATTTTCTTTACAGAGGCAACATAGAAGTATATGAGTGTCGTGTTAAATTTTGGAATTATTCTGGGTTTGTTTGGCCCTTATTATATATTAATTGAGTTTCTAGACATTTAATGTGAATAATTCAAATTTCAACTACAAGCACATGCTCCAGTGCTCCAAAGTTGGTTGAAAAATCACATGTGTGTCCTCGGGTAAATTTCTAGGTCCCATGCAAGAAATGGGAATGAAATTCAAACGTCTGGGCGTCAAGGCTCAGCCGAAAACATTGAGAAACTTGTTTTTTAATTCCTCCAAATGCAAAACTCGCATGGAAATCATGAAACTTGGCATGGTGTCATGACATGCCACTAATATGCTGTGATAAAAAACTTGGCTGAATTGGAACAAGTTTTCGTATAAGCTTCTTGCAAACCAGAGCTTCTCTCAAGAAGGCTCGTGGTTCTAAGAGGGAACGTGGCACCTTTGTGTGCAAACCGATATACGCTGCACCCCTTGATTTTCTTTACAGAAGCAACATAAAACTATATGACCGTCGTGTTAAATTTTGGGATTAGTCCAGCTTCGTTTGGCCTTGTTTATACATTAATTGAATTTCTAGACATTTAATGTGCATAATTCAATTTTTAACTACAAGCACATGCTCCAGTGCACCAAAGTTGGTTCAAAAATAACATGTGTGTCCTCGGGTGAATTTCTAGGTCCCATGCAAGAAATGGGAATGAAATCCAAACATCTGGGCGTCGTGGCTCGGCCGAGAACATTTAAAAACTTGGTTTTAAAATTCTTGTAAATCCAAAACACGCCCGAAAATCATGAAACTTGGCATGGTGTCATGTCATGGTACTATCATGCTGTGGTAAATTTTTTGGCCGAATTGGAACAAGTTTTGGGATAAGCTTCTTGCAAACCGGAGCTTCTCTCAAGAAGGCTCGTGGTTCTGAGAGGGAAGGTGCCACCTTTGTGTGCGAAATGATATACACTGCCCCCATGATTTTCTTTATAGAGGCAACACAGAACTATATGAGTGTCGTGTTAAATTTTGGAATTATTCCGGGTTCATTTGGCCTTTTTATACATTAATTGAGTTTTTGATCATTTAATGTGCATAATTCAAATTTGAAGTACAAGCACATGCTCCAGTGCACCAAAGTTGGTTGAAAAATCACATGTGTGTCCTTGGGTAAATTTCTAGGTACCATGCAAGAAATGGGGATGAAATTCAAACATTGGCGTCATGGCTCGGCCGAAAACATTGAGAAACTTGGTTTTTTAACTCCTGTAAATCCAAAACACACATGAAAATTAAGTAACTTGGCTTGGTGTCATGACATTTTTTTTCAACATGCTGTGGTAATTTCGCTGTCCGGTTTGCAAAGGCGCGCACATTAATAATCAACAAAGTTATTTTGGAACAAGTGCTGTCACGTTACAATCGGAAACACAAGTATTATTGAAACCGTGGGCGTTCTACTTACCAATCACATGCCGCCACGCATCCCTTTTTTTATTCGCTAGGAGGTGTCGTGCGGGGTAGCTGTTTGAGTATGGGAGGCGTGCGATCAGACCCCATGCGCGTGCTCATCGGGAGGAGAGCCCTTTGACCTCTGCCCGCCGCGCACCTCCCTCCCAACGTCTCCAGTAATGGCGCCCGAGCCCCTATCTCATGGCGTGGCTATGTCTCACTGGACTGAGATTTAAGAGAGAAAAATGAAAATCTGAAAAGAAAGTTTTGCACGGATCTTTATGTAAGATCAGACGGACCTATATAGCATCGATTGCGACTTATAGCAAGCATGATGAATATAAGGACGATGGCAGTGGATAATAAATGTCTTACATAATTAGGAACATAATTAGAAAAGCCACATGCAGCAACACCCGAAATACACAAGGGCAAAAGAAGAAGGAAGACAACAATCAGGCTCGCTGATCTCTACTTTCTTGATGCGTTGCTACAGGCCGTGGGAACTAGTATCCGCGGCGAGCGGCGATGAGCTCTTTCCTATCCTCAATATGCTGCTTGAGAGCATCCACGAATTTCTCCACCAGCCTTTTGCGCTTCATGCGCAGCACGGTATTCTCGTCCATAAGTTTCTCAACGATGACGCCGGTCCTCTTCAACAAGGCAGTGGTCTCCTCCGGCTGCTCTGCACTTTCGACAATCTTCGCCCTCAGCATGTCACGCTTGGCCTGGAGCTTCAAATTGCTCTCTCTTAGTTGTCGGATGACGCTGGTAGCCTGTTCAAACGAGGCTTTCAAGTCGTCCTGCAACCTCGCCCAGCCGGAGATCTGATCCTTCTGGCAATGGACAATCGCATGCATGCACCTGTAAGAGTCCTCGCCTGCCCGCGAGACATTTTCCCAGGCCATCATGGCGCGGGAGGACATCTCTGTTGCATTCACGGTGCAGCAGGACATCTCTGCTGCTTTCACGGCACGACCAGACTAGTCTGCTGCATCGAGGCGCGGTGGGACCTTCATGTTGCTTTGGCGATGCGGTGGGACCTTTGTGCTACTATTGCCGCGCGGCGGGACATGTCGGCTGCTTTCGCGGCTAGGCGGGACATCTCTCATGCTTCCACTTCCATGCTCGCCTCTCCCTGGTGGTAATCTCTCAACCCAGAACTCACGCTGGCCATGGCAGACGCAAGAGAATGATGCTGAATGACTTGTTTGCTTTTGTGGTTGAGGAGAAATGTGCAGTCATCTTGGCATAGTAGTATTTATAACCAAGTACTAATACACTCCTAAGTGGGAAAATATTTAGGTTGTGATCGGTGTGAACAAGTTTGTAATTAAATATATCGGTGTGATCACTGTGATCAGGAGTAGTAATTTGAAATGTGATGAGACGCAAGCTCAAAATTTATTGAAGGTCCTAGTTTCGAAGGGTGGCACTATTTCCGGATGGCGTAACGTGGGCACGTGTTCTCGTTCATGGTGTAGCTGTTTTGTAATATGCCATGGTACTTCTTTTTATACTGTTGTGTATGTGCAATAACGGGCACCATCAGATACATATCTTACAGTTATTGGGGTGTTCGACAGGAATAGCCTCGTGGCGAGCTATAGACTAGTATTTTTTCACACGCATTAGATCGACGCATATCATCTCTCTCCCTCTTTCCCACGCACACACCTAGTCTCTCGGGACTTCTCGCATGCACCATCTCTAGCTCCCTAGGTCAATGCCACCCACATACACTTGTACTCTGAGTTTAGTACGTTATACACGAAGAGAAGAGGTGCACACATGCACTCGTCCTCTCTCACACATGCATCTGTAGCTACAAATTGTAGTGTTCTCAACCATCCGATTGGCTCTATCATAGGTTGTCATTGCTCCTTGGACTTGAGATTAAGAAGTGTAAAACGCGGAGGCTAAGCTGGAGGTGCGAGGTTTTGGTTAATGTGCGGGCCGCACACGGCACCAACACGACATGAAGCTTCGTCTGCCTGGTGCGCACTCGGGTGAGTACTACTAGTAGCAGTACTACTTTGATGTGTGGCATCAACTTGCACAAGGATGCAACACTTCCTGAACAAACAAGCATAGCTTATACTTCTTACCCAAAGGATCTTTATATCCAACAAACAGAAAATATCCGTTCGACTGTTGGAAATTACTTTAACTGCTGATCTGATGTTGAAGTAATTGCTATGTCGCCACCAAAACCCACCTTCTCTTAAGCTAAATTAGACTGATCTAACCACGATATTAGCATATTACTAAGATAAGCAGAAGGCACTATAGAATCGTTTATGAGGTGAGCTTGTCAATTTGAATGTGGAGGGACACCGTCCTCGACAACCCAGCCCCGGCCAGCAGCTTGGGCGGAACTGTGAAGAAGGTCAGCTCCTGCATGTCGACATCGCCGGGATCCTTGCTGCTTGTCACCTCGATTTCCACCTTGACGGCGTCGGTCCTGCCTTTGGGCTCCCCCAGCGGGCCATTCGCCCACAGCTTGGCCACGTAGTGCGGCAGTGGGGACGCCCCCTCTCTTATGCAGACGACCGACATGGCGATAGGTGCGCCGATGTCGAGCATGCCCTCGACCAAGAAAAATGTGCGGCCGTCCTCCTCCGCAAACAACAAGAGCCGTGGCTCCAACACTGGCACTTGCAACCAGAGCACCTTGCCGTACTGGATCCTGTGCACGGGCATGGGATGCACAGTGCTGATGTGGTGGGAGAGCGCCGGCGGCGGGCCTTTGTAGCCGCAGTCGGGCATATGGGGCCTTTGCAGGGCGTGAGCGGACACACACTCTGGTGATCGACGAGCTTGTGGTAAGTGACATAGAGCCTACAACCTTGATGCGGGCACTCCCCCCTCACCAAGGAGAGGACGACCTCCATCGCCGTGTTCTGCACGACGAAGCCGCCACCGCGCTCACACTTCTGGCACTGCCGCTAGTTCCCGGGGCACTCGCCGCGACAGTCCGCGCATGCTAGGTGCCCTCCCTTGCACTGCACAAATCAATGGAACATCACATCAATCAAGAAACCTGAACCTTCCTCGATTAGCCGAACGGACGAGGTGTATTCGAACCTCATACACTGGAGGCTTCCAAGGGCGGAGTCACAAGGGGCAGTGGAGCAAGGTGAGGTCCATAGAGACCATAGAGAGCTCCATCGTCGGGTCCTGTTCCGTCGGCATGATCTCGCGCTCCTCGTGCACAACCATCTCTCGCTTTAGGGTCGGGGCATTACATCACTTATTCATACTACTTCAAGGTGTATTAAATCAACACATGCAAGTACAATATCAAAAGGAAAGTCACGGGATGCATGCATGCGTTGTAATTAATGCATCGGTAAATGCAAATTATTGAAATATATCGAATGCACTGCTTTGATGTGTCGCGTCAACTCATACAACAAGGAGAAGAAGTTTGATTACAACGCCCTCTCCCTCGCCCATGAGCGTGGTGGCTTGCAGGACTAGGAGAAGCTTTCGCTACACGCTCTCCCTCCCGCACGCGGTGGACAAGCAGAAGTTCATTCGATGTTAGATGGCCAGAAGCATACTAGTATTACTCCACTGCAGTAGTACCATCATTGTTCGACTTCCCGAAGAGGCGAAGAGCCAAGCGCAACGCGGACGCTCGTGTGGCAGTTTCATGTGTAGGGGAGGTAGTATAGTGACATAGTCTAGGATAGCGTGTATCGTGCCTCTAAGCTTAAAATCATTGGAGTCGGCTCCATGCTAGGAGGCCGTCTCGAAGCATTTTTTATTAAAATAATCTTTTGGCCCTACCTATCATCCTGGTGATTGTAGTTTGCACGCTCATCTGGTTAAGACAGGAATATATACTTTAATTTGTGGTGGGGTAAATGTTAGAGGTTGCAGCAAATATATTATACACTTCTAGTCTTTTAGCCAAGTTTAGAGGCAAGCTATGATGTGTCGCGTCAACTCGTACAACGAGGAGAAGCTTGATTTTACTACTACACGCCCTCTCCCTTGCTCACGCGCGCGGTGGCTCGCAGACGAGGACAGCCTTTTGCTTACTACAACAAGCTATCCCCCCCGCACGCGGTGGACGGACATGCAGTTGTTGATTCGATACTGTAGAAGTAGTAACATCATTGATTGTCTTCTTGAAGAGGCGAAGAGCCAAGCGCAACCCGAACGTGGCAGTTGTGAACGATTGCATGGCCGTCTTTGTGTACGGGTGGGGCGTGGTGAGGAGCCTTGGAGCACGCATATAGCCAGGCTCTTGCGTGAGACAAAATTGCCATGTAAGCAGGCTATAAGCCACTTCTGTACTTGCTCTTAATAGTATAGCCCTATAAACCGGAAAGGAGGGACTACTCCCTCCGTTTTTATTTAGTCCGCGTACTAGATTTGGTAAAAGTCAAGCTTGATAAACTTTGACCAAGTTTATGAAAAAATATTAACATAAGCAATAACAAACCAATACAATTAGATTTATTATTGAATGTACTTTCACATCATATATACTCTATTTGTTATGATAAATGTTTATATTATTTTTTACAAACTTGGTCAAACTTTATGAAAATTTGACTTCAGACAACTCTAATATGCAGAGTAAATAAAAACAGAGTGAGTATTTGCCTTTCTAGAGATTTCAACAGGTGACTAGGAGTACACCCTAAATGAGTACATACAGAGCAAAATGACTGAATCTACATCGTAAATGAATACGTAGTTCTCTCATTTTCCTATCCGCCTTGGTCGTGGTGCACAATATTGAGTATACTACTACTGACTAGTTCATCACAAAAAACTACTGAGTAGTTTCTTTTTGACACACATTTACGTTGATACGAATGGCAACGAGGCAGAGGGTAGCGGTTCCCGAAATGTTGAACGGTCAATGATGCCTCCGCATTGAGTTAGCATGCATAGGTAGGAGTAAGTAATTGGAGAAGCAAAATGGAGCCAACACGATGTGAATGCAACGCAGTTTGGACTCTCATAAGGGCGCCCCACCGCTCCAATCCATCTACTCCTAGTCTCTGTGCAACACTGTCCACTCCAATCCAAGACCAAGACTAAGTTACTAGACAAGCACCCATGGCGTCGATGGACGCGAGCGGGAGTCGGCTGTGCCGGATCATCCAAGACGCCGGCCTGCGGCCCCGCACCACGCAGCGTTTCCAGACGGTGCTGGCGACCACCAGTGTCATAGCCCTCGTCGACGCCGGCTTCGCCTCTCGCATGTGCCAGATGATGGTCGACTCCACCCGCAAGTTCACCAGCGTCAAGAAGCGCGCGGGCGACCTTGTTGCACTGCTCCAGCCCGCGCGCCCAGGCTCTTCATTTCCTGCCACGCTCATCGGCCTCCAAGGTGACAAACTCTTTGAAGCACCGGTGGCCCTGCAGCTGCCGAAGGTCGCGACAAAGAATGTGCACCTCGAGGCCACGCTCACCGTGCAGCGCCTCGCCATGCAAGAAACCGTCGACCTGCACATCCACGTCTACGAGAAAATCATCTACATAGGCCACTAAAGGCCAGAAAGATACTAGCCTTCTTCCAGCGGCTGGAATCTTTGGACGCCATTGTTCATAAGCACGTCCACCTGGCCATGAAAGCCGCTGCTACTTAGCTGCCGTTCGGTGGGCCAGCGCCCTGAGTCGAGGAGGTGGACATCGTTGATGGATGCATCTTTCTTCCTGCCTCCTATAACCAACACTGCATCGCCTTGTGGCCTTAATGTTTTATTAGTGTATGGCATTTTTATTCCAGTCGTAAATGACATGTGTGATCCCTTGCTCTTATTTGGCGTTAATTATATGCAGTATCACTGTCTTTGACCTGGTGTACTAGCTAGGTCCTGGTTTATTAGTTCCTTTTGTAATTTGTGCTAAATTTGGACCAAAGATTTAACTGACAAAATGTTAGTGCATGTCAACAAAAATTATATCATTTGATTTGCATTTGAACATAGTTTTCAATGATATAATTCTGGTGACATGCATGAACCTTTTCTTAGTCAAATTTATGGTCAAAAATTTGGCACAAATTACTACGGGGAGCACTAAACCAGGACAGAGGTAGACTGGTCTTTCACCATCGTGTTTTGTGTCTAATTTTGACTTCAGCGACCCAACCTACATGAGGGAGTGTTGTATATATTATCGCGACAACCAAACTTATATATTCAAAATTGAGCGTTACTACAAGTCACGAGTTCAAAATGAGAAAGTGGAACAAGTACAACATGCCCGTGTCGTTCACATCACACCCCCACACGGTCGCGGTGCATGTAGTAAATGACTAGTCTCTTCTTAACCCGCATTTGCATTGATACATATTGAATGCCAAGGAGGGAGAGGGTAGCGGTTCCCGAGAAGTTGAATGGTCAATGATGCATCCTCAATTAGCATGCAGAGGGAATTAATTGGAGAAGTAGAATAGAGCCAAGACGATGTGAATGCAACAGAGTTTGGACTATCATATAAAGGTGCCCCACCACTCCAATACATCTACTCCTAGTCTCTGCGCAACACTGCTCACTCCAATCCAAGACCAAGTGACCAGAAGCCACAAGCACCTATGGAGGCGATGGACGCGAGCAGCAGTCAGCTATGCCAGATCATCCAAGACGCCGACCTATTGCCCACACCGCGCAACGTTTCCAGATGGTGCTGGCGACTGCCGGTGTCATAGCCCTCGCCGATGCCAGCTTCGCCTCTCGCATGGACGACATGATGGTCCGCTCCATCCGCAAGTTCACCGCCGTTAAGAAGCGCGCGGACGACCTTGCTGTACTGCTCCAGCCCGCGCGCCTAGGCTCCTCATTGCCTGCCACCCTCATCGGCCTCCATGGTGATGAACTCTTTCAAGCCCTAGTGGCCCTGCAGGTGCCGGAGGTCCCGATGAAGAATATGCACCTCGAGGCCGCGCTCGCCGCACAACGCCTCTCCATGCAAGAAACTGTCGACCTGCACATCCACGTCTACGAGGAAATTGTCTACATAGGCCACTACAAGTCCAGTGAGGACACAAAGACATTGGCCTCCTTCTAGCGGCTGGAATCTTTGGACGCCATTGTTCAGAAGCACGTCGACCTGGCCATCAAAGCCGCTGCTACTTAGCCACCGTTCGGTGGGCCGGTGCCCTGAGTCGAGGAGGTGAACATCGTCGATGGATGCATCTTTCTTCTTGCCTCCTATAACCAGCACTGCATCGCCTCGTGGCCTTAATGTTTTATTAGTGTATGGCACTTTTATTCCAATCATAACATTTTTTTTAAAAAGAAAACGAGACCAACCCGGGCTAAACTAGCCTGTTGGCATTTTTTATAGAACAAAACTTCGTGAGCACCAAGCGCTCGAGCCGAGACTTGAACCATGGTGGGCTGGCTGCAAACTCCCGCGCCTTGCCAACGAAGCGTATGCTCCATTATCTAGTCGTAACATTATCACTATGAGGTGGGGCCGCAGTTGAGCAAACCGACCATCGATAAGTCCCCACCCTGCCCACCACGCGTCGGATGAATTAGAAGTAGAAGAGAGAAACGAGGGAGAAGATCTAGCTATAGCACAGATGCTGTTGTCAGACGGGACTCGTGTTTATAGAATAGGAGTACTGAGTACTCGTACCTCTTTTTTTATTTTTTGAGGGAAAAAGTAGTCGTACTTCTAGTATCACTAGTTGGGTGCGTGCGACCTATACCTGTCATCACTTTAGATCTCCTTTTTGAACCACAGCTACACTTAATAGTACATATTTTTTCACGCATTTATCCTCCTATGTGTACTCCTCTATTTCCACGTGCTCCCTTTTGCAGACATGTGGGACTTAGAGCATCTGGGTCATAGTGCATGCATGACTCGGAGCATATGCAACCATGCGGCATACTTTACATTTCAGACCTCACGAAATTACATGCAAACCCCCCGCAGAAGAATAAATAAATGAATGAATTACTACATGCAAACCTGATTATTTTCATAAAAACCGGAGCACGTTTATTAAATTTTGTACATAACACATTTATAAAAAACGACCAGACCTAAACCAGTCTAAGGGCCTCTTTGATTCACAGGATACTAAAAACACGGGAATGGGGAAAGTATGATGGCGATGAACCGAGACAAGGAGGAAGAGGAGTATTACTGTACATGCTACAGACTGGACTGTAGCACATTGTTTTTTATGGCCATATCACCACATTGTTTTCTATGGCCTATCGCCTGCTGGTTCACTGGGCTGCCATGGTTCGCACTCCTCCGGCGTGAGTAGTAGTACTTATATATATATACTATATATACTGCATGATTCTTTGCTCCTTCTTACATACTTCTCCGACATGTGGGAGAGCCAGCATCCAGGTCAACGTGTCATGCACCAGATTAGAGTGGGGAACGGATGTGGGCATCACCCCGATTGTAGCGCCAGTAATTCATGACTATAGTGAGTAGTCATATCACAAGACCCCGTCTTTCCAACAGTAACAAGCCATCAAATCGCACAACCCTACCTTTCCAGCAGTAAGTTGAATCCGCTACTCCCTCACCCTCCTCGCCTCTCTGTCAAACCGCCTACGCGAAAACTGCCGCGCGTACTGCCCGGGAAAAGCCCCGCCCTCAACCTTCAACTACTCATAGTATAATTTTGTATCGATGAGTTGCGCCATGGAGCAGGAAACCAAAATAAAAATGTGGTACATGTAAACAAATACAGTTCAAGCTCTAGCTAGCAATTCAGAATGTAAACCGTGCATATACGTATAGGTTACTTCAAAGTACTGAGTCCATTGATGCAATGTGGTCAAACTGTACCATCGATATTTCAATGCCAAAATAGTTCGATCTTGTTTTCGTTCTATATAGATACTAGTACTGTATGTTTATTCACCCGTGGGGTTGTTCAATGAATGGAGGGCCGGGGAGCACAATGAACAATACTACTACTGTACTAGTAAGTAGGAGTCGTACAGTTAGTCACGTTAAATAGAGAGTTTCTTTTCTTTAATGCCACGTACACAAATTGAAACGCTTGTTGGAGAGAAAAATATAATCACTCCACTATATATATATGCAAGGGCCTGAGTGCTTGCTTTACTAGGATAAGACAGCGGTAGCAACATTTTCTCTCTGCTCACCGCTGGTCATAGATCCAGCTGGATCCCTTCGGCCGGTGTGTGTAGAGGACTAGTGCATCATTCACGCGGTCATCAACGGCGAGGGAGGAAACCCACAGCTACTGGCATGTCTTGATCCTCTACTCGTGTCGTTCTCTCCGACATAGCACCGGCTTGGGAGGTCCTTCGACCCTTCTTCCTCCCTGCCGTATTGTGTGCAGATCTGACCTGCCGCCACCAACATCCCGACGACCTCAGGTATAAGTTCTTCCAAAGCGGCCTTGCTCTACTGCCCCAGCTCCCCACATGTCTGCATGTGCATCTTTTCGATTTAGCTACACTTCAGTTGATTGAATCAACTTTTGGGTCTGTCGATTTTCAGGGGGTGGGGGGCTCGCCGGAGTTAGGGAAGAACCAGCCGCACTAGGGAGGGGGGCTTGCCGAAGAGGTACCCCACTATCTATCTTAGGGTTCAGGGTGGGGGCGGTGGTCGCCGGCGGTGGGGGCGCGGTGGTGCGGGGATCGCCAGAGAAAAAGCTCGGGGTGGAGGGGGCTAGATGGATGGCCGGGGCGGCGGTGGACCGATAGGCGGGAGTGTTTCGAGGAGGGCGGGGCGGTGA